>NC_092402.1:16096017-16246347 GCF_030028105.1 Mobula birostris | reverse complement strand
TCTATGGCAAGGATGTCTTTTTTCAGATTAGGGGACCAAAACTGCACACAATACTCCAGGTGTGGTCTCACCAAGGCCTTGTACAACTGCAGTAGTACCTCCCTGCTCCTGTACTCAAATCCTCTCGCTATAAATGCCAGCATATCATTCGCCTTTTTCACCGCCTGCTGTACCTGCATGCCCACTTTCAATGACTGGTGTATAATGACACCCAGGTCTCCTTGCACCTCCCCTTTTCCTAATCGGCCACCATTCAGATAATAATCTGTTTTCCTATTTTTGCCACCAAAGTGGATAACTTCACATTTATCCACATTAAATTGCATCTGCCATGAATTTGCCCACTCACCCAACCTATCCAAGTCACCCTGCATCCTCCTCACAGCTAACACTGCCGCCCAGCTTCGTGTCATCCGCAAACTTGGAGATGCTGCATTTAATTCCCTCTTCCAAGTCATTAATATATATTGTAAACAACTGGGGTCCCAGCACTGAGCCTTGCGGTACCCCACTAGTCACTGCCTGCCATTCTGAAAAGGTCCCGTTTATTCCCACTCTTTGCTTCCTGTCTGCTAACCAACTCTCCACCCACACCAATACCTTACCCCCAATACCGTGTGCTTTAAGTTTGCACACTAATCTCCTGTGTGGGACCTTGTCAAAAGCCTTTTGAAAATCCAAATATACCACATCCACTGGTTCTCCCCTATCCACTCTACTAGTTACATCCTCAAAAAATTCTATGAGATTCGTCAGACATGATTTTCCTTTCACAAATCCATGCTGACTTTGTACGATCATTTCACCGCTTTCCAAATGTACTGTTATCACATCTTTGGTAACTGACTCCAGCAGTTTCCCCACCACCGACGTTAGGCTAACCGGTCTATAATTCCCTGGTTTCTCTCTCCCTCCTTTTTTAATAAGTGGGGTTACATTAGCCACCCTCCAATCCTCAGGAACTAGTCCAGAATCTAAAGAGTTTTGGAAAATTATCACTAATGCATCCACTATTTCTTGGGCTACTTCCTTAAGCACTCTGGGATGCAGACCATCTGGCCCTGGGGATTTATCTGCCTTTAATCCCTTCAATTTACCCAACACCACTTCCCTACTAACATGTATTTCGCTCAGTTCCTCCATCTCACTGGACCCTCTGTCCCCTACTATTTCTGGAAGATTATTTATGTCCTCCTTAGTGAAGACAGAACCAAAGTAATTATTCAATTGGTCTGCCATGTCCTTGCTCCCCATAATCAATTCACCTGTTTCTGTCTGTAGGGGACCTACATTTGTCTTATTTGTACATACGTAATAGGAACCAAGACAAGCCTTTGTTCCCTGCTGGATGCCCCTGGAACATTAGTTACAGGTACTGAGGGTTTGGCAGTGGGACTGTCAAACATGGCTTAAATCTGGAAACAGCTGTTTCAGACTCACACTGGGAGAACTGTCTGTCATTCCCATCTCCATATCCTCTGGGTCAGACCCACACGGAGCACCACACACAGTTCCTGCCTCCATAATCCCCAGTCAGCACTCCAGGAGCACTGTGCAGTTCCTGTTATGCCATCTCTGCATGATTCACACCATGAGCACTGTGCACAGTTCCCTCCTCCCCGTGCCCAGGTTAGGATCACTGGGAGCACGGTGCATGTGTGGGAAATTGAAAAACTTATTTTTTAAACATTCTGATCTCCTTCCACTCACCAGAATATGATTCACTGCTTGCTGATGATGCCTTGCCAATTTCTGTCACCCCTCGCCTGCCATTGACAGAATCCACAACACGGGATTCTGCTCTGATTGTGCAAGTCATTCCCTTTGGGGCATTACTAGGCAGAAATCTCTGAACCTGCATAGGTATTCAGTGAAAATGGAAAAACTCATCAACCTAGAATATCAGTCACGTGCAGTGAGGATTAGGCAGTGGGATTGTTGAATATGGGTTAAATCTGGAAAGGGCTGGATGAGACCCATACTGGAAACACCATGCCCTTTTCTGTCTCCCTATCACAAGCTCAGACCCACACAGGGAGTACCATGCACAGTTCCCATCTCCATATCCCATGGGTTAGAACTACACCATAGCCTCCTGTCAATATGGGAATTCTGGAAGATTTCTTGTTCTTTGGACATCCTAACCCCTCTCCCATTCCCAGTATATGAGCCACCACGTGCCTATGTAGCACCGCCAATCTCTGTCTCACCTTGCCTCAACTCGAGAGTGTCCCTGGCATGGCATCATCCTGTGACTGTGCTCACTGCAACCTTTGGGCTGTCATTGGCCAGTTGTTTTGTTCATGGGTGCGTCCACATCCTGTTGCAGGAGAATAGTGGTGTTAATGATGAATCTGAGTTGTATACTGCATACATTCTTTGACAATAAATGTACCTTGAACCTTAATGCAGTCAGGTACAGTTGGTAAGGACAACATTGGTGCTGACAGTCCTAGTTTCCAAACGCTGTCACCCTCGTCCTAGCCCTTACCACGATGGTCAATGGCCACTCTCCCACATCCCGTAGGAGAACCACCATCTTACAACCTCTGCAGTCAGCTCTCAGGCCTACACCAGCCATGCACGGTCACGGCAACTGGCCAATGGAGAGGTCTGCTGTGCAATCACTTTCCACAAGGTTCCCTGTCCTGCTGCAATTGTGACAGGTGATCTACCATCCCAGAGGTGAAGCAGCAGGGGAATGAATCACCTAGACTTTCAGAGCCAGAAATCACGACTGCGGTGCCGACACCACCATCCTGTCGTCTTGCAAACAGCCGCTGCAGATGCCTGCTCATCCCCATCTGGGCCCAGGACATGGTTCATCCTCGGCACCTCCCTCCAGTGGAAGAGAAAGCCAAGTATGATGTGGCAAGGGGCAGGGCAAAACCCAGGCCTGATGGAGAAGAATGCTCCAGCAGGGATGTAATTAAAGATCTTGGTCACTCACCCATTTCCCTCCACCACCCCCGAAAGGTTCTGAGTGTCAGGTGCAGAGCCTGAACCAACAGCTGACAGGACAGGTTTCTTCTTCCACCCCAGTCCCAGACAGCCAGTTGGTCTGGATGTCCCGCACTGATCTAGAGCGCTGGGCCAACTCCTACTTTACCAGAGAAGTGCAGGCATCGAGGAAGCTGTTGAGGGAGCGCCAGCCCAAGGCCACAATGTCCAGAGAGTCCCATGGGTCCAGGTCAAGAGGGATTGGTTCTTCAGAAGGAAGAGGGGTGTTGTTTAGGTCTGATGTGGAACGAGGAGTGAGGGGTCAGGTTCCAGGATTGGACCAAGTCCACGGGCACAGCTTAGTTCCAGACTCCTTCAAAGTGTCCTCCGATTCCGAGTGACTCTGTAAACAGCGGCCCGAGATCGAGGAGGCGTGGCTTTGCAATGAAAGAAAATGTGTGTCGAATAACAGAGTCAGGCCCCTACCTGGTGCCCGGGGAGCGGTGTTGAGCTGTCGGGCGCGGCGGGCCGACAAGGTGCCGACGGACGGAGACGGAGACGGGAACCCGGGGCAGCCGAGCAGCCGTTTCTGTGGAGGTCATCGGGCGCGAGAGGAGCCTTTCGGCGGGATTGAGATATCGCGAGAGTGAGCGCGAGATTTAAACAAACGAGCAGGGCCTTCGGAAAGAGCAGCGTGAAATGGTGATGATGGTGCATTGTGGGAGAGAGGTAGGAATATAAATTATATAGTTAGGGAAATGCAAGCAGCTATTAATGAAGTAGTGAAATGGGGACATGAGTGGGGACTGAAATTTTCCATTGCGAAAACTTGAGCTGTTTATTTTGTGTTCTAAAAGGAACATTGCCCCCACAATTGATCTCAATTTACATGTTAAATCAGGGTTCCAGTCAGTGATAAAGTGTCTCGGTATGTGGATGGACATAAGGATAATTTGGAAGTTCTATGTCAATAACAATCTGCAGATGCGTAAATAATGTCTTTAATGTGCTCAAGTCGCTGATTTGGGTCTGATGAGGGTGCGAGTGGGAGGTCACTTAAATGTATTTTGCTTTAATCAAATCTGTCTTTGATTATGGATGTATTGCTTCTGGGTCAGCCTCACCAGCGGTCTTAAAGCCCGTTAGATGAAGTTCAAATTCAATCATTGAGATTATGTTATGGTGCTATTAAATCATCCCCAATTTCAGCATTACTAGTGGAAATGGATTAAGTACCTTTACATCTACACAGGTTACAGTTAGCGATGGTTTATTGGGTTAATGTAAGAGGACATAAAGTCGGTTCTAAAATATTGCCAACATCAGGAGTGTTGAGACTACTGTATTCGCAAGGTCTTCAGTTTTGGATGGATGGAAAATGAATGGGCAGAAAATCTTGGGTTCTTTGATGTGAAATATGGTCCCAGTGTACCCCTTTCTGTCACTACTCCAAAGTTGGTGGTGGTGTGGATAGTGTCGAGAGCTGTCAGAGGTTACAGGGGGACATTGGTAGAATGCAAAACTGGGCTGAAAAGTGGCAAATGGAGTTCAACCCAGATAAGTGTGATGTGGTTCATTTTGCTAAGTCAAATATGATGGCAGAGTGTAGTATGAATAGTAAGACACTTGGCAGTGTGGAGAATCAGAGGGATCTTGGGGTCCAAGTCCATAGGACACTCAAAGCTGCTGGGCAGGTTGAATCTGTGGTTAAGAAGGCATACGATGCATTGGCTTTCATCAACCGTGGGACTGAGTTTCGAAGTCGAGAGGTAATGTTACAGCTATATAGGACCCTGGTCAGACCCCACTTGGAGCACTGTGCTCAGTTCGGGTCACCTCACTGCAGGAAGGATGTGGAAACTATAGCAAGGGTGCAGAGGAGATTTACAAGGATGTTGCCTGGATTGGGGAGCATGCCTTACAAGGATAGTTTGAGTGAACTTGGCCTTTTCTCCTTGGAGTGACAGAGGATGAGAGGTGGCCTGACAGAGGTGTACAAGATGACGAGAGACATTGATCATGTGGATAGTCAGAGGCTTTTTCCCAGGGCTGAAATGGCTATCATGATAGGGCACAGTTTTAAGGTGCTTGGAAGTAGGTACAGAGGATATGCCAGGGGGAAGTTCTTTACTCAGAGATTGGTGTGTGCATGGAATGGGCTGCTGGTGATGGGGGTGGAGGCGAATACGACAGGGTCTTTGAAGAGACTCCTGGACAGGTACATGGAGCTCAGAAAAACAGAGGACTATTGGTTACCCAAGGTAATTTCTGAAGTAAGTACATGTTCTGCTCAGCATTGTGGGCCAAAGGGCCTGGATTGTGTTGTTTCTCTGTTTCTAATTAAAAATTCCATTTGATCACTGTGGTAACAAAGTTGGGGTAAGGAAAAGGATGGCATTGGTATAAAAATCAGAGGATGGGGAGAGCTCAACTAGGAGATGGTTATAAAAGGAAGGAAGAAGTTATACTTCCACGTTTACATATTGGACGTAATCGGTTGGATAATTCCTTGTTCAGAATTACTGTGCATGATGCAGGCATTTGTAGGGAGTGCACTTGTCAACAAACAGTGCCACATAGACTGTTTCAATGCAGTTCCTATGAGGTGCAAAGGAAATGTCAATTGCTAAATTGAGATCTTTAGGACAGACACAGTTAATGTGGAAAGTTGGTTAGGATTTACTGCCACCGTAATGCATAGAAGTGAAGATCTGACTTTCTGAAAAGCAATAGACTTTTTGATAGTACTTGATTTTTATCTTGGAGGGGAATTGAAGTGCATTAAACATGACTCGAAGTAGAAGAAGAAACTTAACCGTGGTCTTCAAATATCGTGGTTTATCAGGTACTTGACAAAGGTCTTTCAAAAGAAGTCAAGTTTCAGCTGAGTGGTCATCGTATGCGTGGATAGGGTTAGAGTGGGGAGCTGGAGGCTTTGGCAAGAAGAGGTGGAGGCTAAGGTGAGTTTCTGGTGAATTGCTTTCATTCCTTGTCTGTTCGGCCTGGCCAGAGTAGTGAGAATGGATCCAGGGTCAGTGGTGTGTTCTTCATGCCAGATTTGGGAGTTCTGTGAGACCTCCAGTGCACTTTATAATTGCATCAGTGTAAAGTTCATCCAGATGCACCTCCTTAGAGACCGTGTTGGGGAACTGGAGCTGCAACTGGATGACCTTCGGTTGATATGGGAGAATGAGGAGATGATAGATGAGAGGTTCAGAGAGGCAGTCACCCTTAAGTTGCAGGAGGCAGGTGAATGCCAAGAGACGGATCGAGAAGACAGACAGAACAGAGAATACCCGTGGCTGTTCCCCTCAATAACAGGTATATCACTTTGGATATTGCTGAAAATCTGTCTGAACCACCACCCCTGGCAGTGCATTCCACCACTTACCAGTCCTGTAAAACACTGGTCCCCAACCACTGCGCCACGGACCGGTATCAGGTGGCGAGGAAACGATATGATTTGGTGATATGAGTCAGCTGCACCTTTCCTCATTCCCTGTCACGCACTGTTGAACTTGAACACCCCCCTCCTCCCTTGTCAGCTGGTCTGCAAGAATATTGTCAATTTTTTAAAATTTCAAAATATACTTTATTCAAAAATAAAATTATATACATTAAACCATTCGATGACTCTGAATCCTTTACATACGTTTCCCTTATGGTCTCTAGATATCCATACTTTTGGCCACCCACATGGCACTCCGTTGGTTCACCTTCCCAAACCATTGTTGAGGGGTATACTCCCCGCCACTCGACCCCTCCCACTCCGGCGGGAGAAGAACCCTAAACTGTGGTCCTTCCCCACCGGGCCCTTGCGGTGGCTGCACCAAATTTCAGCACGTACTCCTGCAGCCGAGAATGTGCCAGTCGGCAGCATTCTCCCACGGACATCTCCATGTGCTGGTAGATCATCAAGTTTCGGGCTGACCAAAGAGCATCTTTCACCGAGTTGATGATCTGCCAGCAGCACCGGACGTTGGTCTCCGTGTGCGTCCCCGGGAACAGCCCGTAGATCAGAGAGTCCTCTGTTACACAGCTGCTGGGGATGAAACGTGACACCAGCCCGTCCATCCTCCTCCACACCCTCTCTGCGAACTGACAGTGTGCAAAGAGGTGGGTCACAGACTCCTCCTCACTTCAGTCCTCCTGTGGGCAGTGGGGTGTGGAGGCAACATTCCAGGTGTACAGGAGAGATCTGACTGGGAGAGCCCCTCTCACCGCCAGCCAGGCAAGGTCCTGGTGCCTGTTGGTGAGATCTGGTGATGAGGCATTTTGCCAGATGAACTGGACGGTCCGCTCGGGGAACCACCCCACTGTGTCCATCACGTCCTTCTCCTGCAGAGCCTGCAGGACATTACGTGCCGACCACTGCCTGATGGCCCTATGGTCAAAGGCATTCTCCTGGAAGAACTTTTCTATGAAGGACAGGTATGGCAGCAACGACCAGCTGACTGGGGCGTTGCGCGGGAGTGGGGCCAGACCCATCCTTTGTAGCCAGGGCGACAGGTAGAACCTGGGCACATAGTGGTACTTGGTGCCCATGTACCTGGGTTCTACACACAACCTGATGCAGCCACACACGAAGCTGGCCATCAGGGTGAGGGCGACATTGGGGACGTTCTTGCCCTCATTGTCCAGGGACTTGTGCATGATGGTCCGTCTGACCTGCTCTATCTTGGATCCCCAGACGAATCTGAAGACAGCTGGGGTGATTTCCAAGCTGTAGGAGCGGGGGACGGGCCACACCTGCGCCAAGTACAGCAGCCCTGAGAGCACCTCACACCTGATGACCAGGTTCTTGCCCGTTATCGACAGGGAGCGCCCTCTCCACAGTCCCAGTTTCTGTTTCACATTGGCAGTCCACTCCTGCCAGTTCTTGTTGCACGCCTCGGCCCCTCCGAACCAGATCCCCAACACCTTCACGTGGTCAGACCTGATGGTGAAGGGGACACTGGATCAGTTGGGCCAGTTGCCGAAGAGCATGGCTTCGCTCTTCGTGCGGTTGACCCTGGCCCCCGATGCTAGCTCAAACTGTTCGCAGATGCCAATCAACCTGCGAACTGACCTCGGATCAGAGCAGAAGACAGTGATGTTGTCCATGTACAGGGAGGTTTTCACTTAGGTCCCTCCACTGCCTAGCAGTGTCACCCCTCTTATGCCCTCATCCCTCCTGATGGCTTCCGCAAAGGGTTCTCTGCAGCAGACAAACAAGACAGGGGAGAGGGGACATCCCTGCCTGACTCCAGACCTTATGGGGAAGCTGTCTGTTTCCCACCCGTTGACCTGGACTGCAGTACGGATGTCTGTGTAGAGCAGTCTGATCCACTTCCGGATTCCCTCCCCAAATCCCATTTTGGAGAGCACGTCCGCCATGTACGTGTGGGATATCCTGTCGAAGGCTTTCTCCTGGTCCAGGCTGACCAGGCAGGCGTTCACCCCCGCTGTCCTGCACGTAGGCGATGGTGTCCCTCAGTACCGCGAGGCTGTCTGAGATCTTCCTGCCCGGTACAGCACAGGTTTGGTCTGGGTGGATCACCTGTCCCAGAGCAGACTTGACTCTGTTGGCGATAGCCTTGGACAGGATCTTGTAATCCACATTCAGGAGAGAGATGGGCCTCCAATTTCTAAGTCCTCCCTTTCCCCCTTCTGCTTGTAGATGAGGGCGATGATGCCCTTCCTCATGGACTCTGACATGCTGCCGGCCAGAAGCATAGCGTTGTACACTTCCAGCAGGTCTGGACCCATCCAGTTCCACAGAGCCGAGTACAACTCAGCCGGTAACCGGTCTGCAGTGCAAAAAATGTTGGGGACCCCTGCTGTAAAATATGTCCCTGTGACATGCTCCCTATACTTTCGTCCAATCACCTTAAAATGATGATGTCTCATTTTAGCCATTGCCCCCCTGGGAAATAGGCACTGGTTGTTCACTCTGCATTTGTCTCTTAACATCTTGTACTCCACTACCAAGCCACCTCTCATTCTATTTGCTCAAAGAGAAAAGCTTTAACGTGCTCAACTTTTCTTTTGTAAGACATTGGCTCCAATCTTGGTAAATCTCCTCTGCACCCTCTCCAGAGGGTTCCTGTTGTGACTGAACTGAAACTGCTAATTAGGAGCTCAAACTGGGAAATATAAGTCTTTATTCACACAGCGGGGGTCGGGGGGAGGGAGGGGGTTTGAGAGAGAGAGAGAGAGAATATGAGAATGAGCATCCAGGAGAATCAAGCAACATACATAAAAGTTGCTGGTGAACGCAGCAAGCCAGGCAGCGTCTCTAGGAAGAGGTGCAGTCGTGTAGTCCTGACGAAGGGTCTCAGCCTGAAACGTCGACTGCACCTCTTCCTAGAGATGCTGCCTGGCCTGCTGCGTTCACCAGCAACTTTTATGTGTGTTGCTTGAATTTCCAGCATCTGCAGAATTCCTGTTGTTTGCATCCAGGAGAATCGAAGTTATTGTTACTTTTGTTCTTAATAAAGACAAACTTGGCGTCTGCAAACATTGGAACATTTTGTTACTGGACTGCTGCTCAACCCCAATGTGCACAACCAGGTCACCTTCACAGCTTCAGGTTCCGGGTGAACCCCTGGTATTGCTCACTGGGAAATGAAGTTCTTTATTATGCACACATAATAAAACATCTTTCCCTTCCACCCATGAAAGACAAACAAATACAATACTTTGTCCTCATCAACCTGCAAGGAACAAGAATCCTTTCCAACAAAGATATCTACATTCGTAGCTGGTCTCTTTCCTTTCTTTTTGCTGAATTTTCAGCTGTTCAACATTTCAACTTCAATTGTAATGAGCAACTACAGTCTCTTATGCACTCACCTTCAGTCAGTCTCTGAGATGGTTTAATGGTCCTTTTGGTCTGCTGGTTGTTTCCACAGGAGTATTGCTTGCATTTGCTGTGTTACAATTTGTGTTTTTCTGAGAACTCTGATCAACATGTTCATCTTTTACAAATGCTGACCCCTTTGTGTCCTGACAGGTGACGTCACAGCCATGGGTTGGAGCCTGTGGTCGTAGATCCATACGGTTCTTTCTCAGAGGTGTTCCTGCTCTGTCTGAATCTGATAGGAATGTGGAGTGACTTCCTCTTGCACGTATCGTGACATGGACCATGTTCCAGAATTGTGAACTGGGATTTGAGTTTGATCTCCAGGCTTCAGAACTGGTAGGCTTTTTGTAGACTTGTCATGATACCATTTCCCTTTTTCTTTCCCTTTCACTTTAGCCAGTTTGACCTAATGTGCTCCTGTGGGTGTCAACATGTTTTCATGCATTGGAAGGTTAGTGTGTTTGTGTCGACCCATCAGCATTTGGGCTGGTGAAAGGGCACTTTGCAGTGGCACACTTCTGTAAATCATTAGACTTGTGGAAATCCTCTCATCCATCTAAGAACATAGGACAGAGAAAACCTACAGCACGATACAGGCCCTTCAGCTCACAATGCTGTGCCGAGCATGTCCTTACCTTAGAAATTACCCAGGGTTACCCTTTGCCCTCTATTTTTCTGAGCTCCATGTACCTGTCCAGGAGTCACTTAAAACACCCTATCATAACCGCCTCCACCACCTTCGCTGGCAGCCCATTCCACGCACTCACCACTCTTTGCGTAAATAAGATGTACCCCTGACATCTCCTCTGTATCTGTTTCCAAGCCCCTTAAAACTGTGCCCACTCCTGCTAGCCATTTCAGACCTGGGAAAAGCCTCTGACTATCCACACGATCAATGCCTCACATCATCTTGTACACCTCTATCAGGTCACCTCTCATCCTCCGTCGCTCCAAGGAAAAAAGGCCAAGTTCACCCAATCTATTCTCATAAGGCATGCTCCCCAATCCAGGCAATATCCTTGTAAATCTCGTCTGCACCCTCTCTATGGTTTCCCCATCCTTCCTGTAGTGAGGCAACCAGAACAGAGCACAATACTCACAAGTGGGGTCTCACCAGGGTCCTACGTAGCTGCAGCATTACCTCTCGGCTCCGAAACTCAACCACGTGATTGATGAAGGCCAATGAACCGTATGTTTTGTTACCCACAGAGTCAACCTGCGCAGCAGCTTTGAGTGTCCTGTGGACTCGGATTCCAAGATCCCTCTGATCGTCCACACTGCCAAGAGTCTTACCATTCGTACTATAGTCTGCCATCACATTTGACCTACCAAAATGAACCACCCCACACTTATCTGGGTTGAACTTCATCTGCCATTTCTCAGCCCAGTTTTGCATCCTATCAATATCCCCCTGTAACCTCTGACAGCCCTCCACACTATCCACAACACTCCCAACCTTGGTGTCATCAGCAAATTTACTGACCCATCCCTCCACTTCCTCATCCAGGTAATTTATAAAAATCACAAAGAGTAGGGGTCCCAGAACAAATCCCTGAGGCACACCACTGGTCACCGACTTCCATGCAGAATACGACCCGTCTACAACTGGTCTTTGTCTTCTGTGAGCAAGCCAATTCTGGATCCACTAAGTAAGGTCCCCTTTGATCCCATGCTTCCTTACTTTCTCATTAAGCTTTGTCAAATGCCTTGCTGAAATCCATATGCACTATATCTACGACTCTACCTTCATCAACGTGTTTAGTCACATCCTTAAAAATTTCAGTCAGGCTCATAAGGCACAACCTGCCTTTGACAAAGCCATGCTGACTATTCCTTATCATATGCCTCTCCAAGTGTTTATAAATCTTGCCTCTCAGGATCTTCTCCATCAACTTACCAACCACTGAAGTAAGACTCACTGGCTTATAATGTCCTGGGCTATCTATACTCCCTTTCTTGAATACGGGAACATCTGCAACCCTCCAATCCTCTGGATCATCTCCCATCCGCATTGATGATGCAAAGATCATTGCCGGAGGCTCAGCAATCTCCTCCCTTGCCTCCCACAGTAGCCTGGGGTACATTTCATAAGATCCCAGAGACTTATCCAACTTGATGATTTCCAAAAGTTCCAGCACATCCTCTTTCTTAATGTCTGTACGCTCAAGGTTTTCAGTCCGCTGTCAGTCATCCCTACAATCACCAATATCCTTTTCCGTAGTGAATACTGAAGCAAAGTATTCCTCAAGTTTGCACTATAATTCTGGTAAATTCTAAGAAGTACTGGTAAATATAGAGCAGCCTCTCTATTCAACAAAATGAGATACAGCAGGCATCAGATGGAGACCCTTTCAGAGGAGAGTGGTCTGCCTTGACCCAACGCTACACGACATCTTATGCGCTAAAGATCAAAGGAAAATTCTCTATTTACAATGCATCCACAATGCTTTCTTTGAACTACACACAAATAGGCCTCCCGCTTCACACCCGCACCACAGACATGTCAGTGAATTTTAATCAGCATTGTCTGGTCTTCCTAATAACTGTGGTTCACAGTTCTTAGGAACCCAGGAGCTGCATTTTAGATTTAATCCACAGTTCATATTGGCATCTGAAGACTGGTGGCTGAAAGTCAGTTGCTGAAATTATTTGCCATATGTGCTGACCCCAAAAACATTCTAACAGAAGCCAAGTCATTGCGTCTGTTTAAAACAGAGGTTGATAGGTTTTTGGTTTGTCAGGTTACAGTGAAAAGGTAGGAGAATAAGGTTGAGAGGGATAATCAATCAGCCATGATGGAATGACAAGAGCAGACTTGATGGGCCGAGTAGCCTCATGTTTTATGGTCTTATGATTTAATTGAAGAAGAAATTAGTGAAGCTGCACCTGAAGTATTGTGTTCAGTTTTGGTCATTCTTCTCTCGCAAAGATGCCACTAAGCTGGAACAAGTCAGAGGAGATTTACGAGACTGTTGCTGGCTCTCATGGGACTGAGTTATGGACAGAGATTGGGCAGGTTTGGACTTTTTGCCTTGGAGAATGAGGGGTGACCTCATACAAGTGTATAAAACCATGAGGGTCACAGAGAGAGTGAATGCGCATGGTCTTTCCCAATGGTTGTGGAATCAGGAACCAGAGAGCAGGAGTTTAAGGTGATAGAGAGAGATTTAATAGGGACCCGAGGGAAAAATTATTAACCGAGCAGGAGGTCCAAATATGGGACAAGCTGCCAGAGAATGTGGTTGAGGCAGGTTCATACATTAACAACATTTAAAAGACACTCAGACAGGTTGATGGATAGGAAGGGTTTAGAGAGCTACAGGCCAAATGCAGGCAGATGGGAATGGCTCAGATGGGGATCCCTCTGCTTCCTCCCCCTCCATTACTCCCCGAACCCCAGATCATCCAAACGAGCTGGTACGATTGGCTCAAGGATGATAAATATTATTAACAGAACTGGCCAAATTGAATTGCCTGATTGGCTTTGGGATATTGATATCATTGAGAAATCCTTCCAGACCGGTTTCTGTGATTGGCTGTGGGACAGTAACATCACCAACTTCATTGACCAAGCCCTTGGCTGTGAGTATTCCCAGAACTCTCAACTCCAACAGTTTCTGCAGCAATGGCTCCTGCGATTGGCTGTTGTGTTGTGCCTCCAGTAATGGTGATTGGCTCCAGAGCTTTGATGTCATCATGCAGTCCAACCAATTTCACCCAATTTTGATAGGTCCTGGGTCCTCCTGCAGCCCCATTGGCTCGTGGTCTGTCTGACTGGTGATTGGTTCATCAACTGTGACACAGCGAAGGGATCCTATCCAGTCTCACCTGTCGATGGTGGGTGGTTCTTCAGCAACAGAATCAGCTATTGGCTCTTATCCAATAACTCCACTGATTATCGGTCCACAGAAGGATAGCTTCTTGGTGACCTCATTAGCTGGCATGCCCAGGACCCATCAAATACTTTGGAAGTCCAGTTAAAAATTGCAGTGTAGTAATCAAATCTATTCGATATAAAGGCATGTATTAGTTTTTCAACTGAAATCCTTGCTCTTCACAGACATCCACAAAACAGAGAGAGAAAAACACCAAAGAATGAATGACAGGATAACATTAAAACCCCAAAGCCCCCTCACCCTCCCATGCACAAGCAGTTGCAAAGCATCAACCCTCCCCTTTCCTCTCCCCCCATGTGTCCCAGCAGAAAGCATGAGCCCCCACACCACCCAACACGCAAGCAATAGCAAACCCCCAGAGACTATGATCTATCATCCATCAAAAACGACTTTTCATCCCAATACCTCGACATCCCAGTCACTTCATTATCAGCCACACTGGCAACTTCGATCTGGTCATACAGAACCATGTAATGCCCTGGTTCACAACTTTACTGTTAGGCTGTATGTATTTCATTTGGAAGTTCTGTATGAGCAATCTGTCCTGCTTTCAGCCTTTTTGGGTTATTGTTGAACATAAAGGATGATGAGAAATGTGTGCCATCCAATTAGGATGGTGGAACTGGGGGGAGGTTTTTTTGGTGAGGATCACTAAGGTTGGTCTTGGGTCTTTTGTTCAGTGGGAGATGAAGGGAGAAGATGCCAGGGGGAACCTGTCGTAGGATACGGCCCAGTGGGAGACCTGATTGTTCGAGATGGATTGTGAGTGACGTTCAGAAGGTGGTGTGTGCTTTCACACAGACCTGAGGCCCAGTGCGTGAGTGACAGAGAAGTTCAAGATGAGCTCCAACTTGTACACATTTGACTGTGTTTTAGTTAAGTAAGATTCATAAATATAATTCCTTTAGTCGTATGCAGTGTGCTGTCTGTTATTTCTTGGCACTGAGTTGTAACAGGGTAGCAAATTACACAATATCCACACAAGCTGGGGTTTGGGGTAGGAGGGTCGTCTCAATCTCATGGCTTTGGCAGGACCAGAGTGTGTTTTCCCTTGACTTGTACAGCCAAGGAAACCAGCGAGGTTTCAACCATACTTCATACAATATGGAAACGGGCCATTTGGCCCAGTTAGTCCATGCTGACCAAGATACCCCATCCAAGCTGGACCCATTTGCCAGCATTTGGCCCATAACCTTCCCAACCTGGGTTTGATGGACCCCTCAGTTAATGGGAGGGGTCGCTGGCATAAAAGAAGGTTGAGAACCCCTGTTCTAAACCTTTCCAATCTATGTACCTGTTGAAAGTTGTTATTGTACCTGCCTCAACCACTTCCTCTGGCAGCTCACTACATATAGATACCACACTCTGTGTAAATAAAGTTGCCCCTCAGGTTCCTATTCAGTCTTTTCCCTCTCACCTTCAGCCTATGCCCTCTAATTCTTAATTCCTTACCTCACGGAACAAAGCAGCGTGCATTCAACCTACTAATGCCCCTCAGCATTTTATACACCTCCATGAGAACACCTCTCAGTCTCCTTTACTTGAAGCAATAAAGTCCCAGCCCATCCAAACTCCCCCTGTAACTCAGTCCCTCAAATCCTGGCAACATCCTAATAAATCTCAGCTGCACTCTTTCCAGTTTAATAACAACTTTGCTATAGCAGGGCAAACAAAACTGAACATGATACTCCAAGTAACACTCAGAAAATGCTAGAGAAACTCAGCAGGTCAGGCAGCATCTATGGAGGGGAATAAATGATCACCTTCCAGCTTGTCCTCCTGACCCACTCCCCACCTTCTTGTTCTGGATTCTTCCCCCTTCCTTTTCATTAATGATGAAGGGTCTCTGTCTGAAGTGTCAACCATTTATTCCCCTTCATTGATGCTGCCGGACCTGCTGAGGTCTGATATTTTGTGTGTGTTGCTCCAGATTTCCAGCATCTGCAAAATCCTTTGTGCACTGTAATCTCCAAACCTTTAAACTCAATGTCTGATTTATGCAGCTGAGCGTGCCAAAAGCCATCTTCACTGCCCTGTCAACCTTTGACTCCAGTTTCAGTGAGCCTTGCATGTGTACTCCAAGGTTTCTCTGTCCTACAACACTCCTCAGGCCCTTTCCATTCACTATGAATGTCCAACCTGAATTCGACTTTCCAAAATTGCAATATTCCAGACTTTTCTGAAGTAAACTCCACTTGCCATTCCTCAGTCCATGTACTCAGCTGATCAAAATTGCTCTGTAATTTTTGAAACCCTTTTTCACTGTTCACTATACTATCTATTTCTGTGTCATCTGCAAACTTACCAACCTTACCTTGCACATTCTTGGTGGGCAGGCAAGGAGAGAGGAAAGGAGATGGGGTATGGTGAAGGAGAGGGCGAGGGGGAGTTGGGGGATGTCATTACTGGCAGGTTCTGTGGTCTGGAGACGGGTGATCTTCCAATCCTTGCAGGATGTGAGAAAGTCAAAGAACTGATGATTGAAAGTGCGGATTTGGCGGAGGATAAAGTCGTAGACAGGTCCATTACAGGCAGGTGGAGAGAGAATCCCAAAGTTGTGGAAGTGACTGGGATAGGGACTCCAGGTACCTCCTCATGGCGGAAAGCGTGGGGCATAGAGCGCAATGAGAGAAGCAGCGAGAGAAACAGTCGACGGACTCCCCCTTCTCCAGCCCTGCATCTCTTTCACGTTCAACTTCCCAGCTGTTTATTTCATCTTCCCCCTCCTGGTTTCACCAATCACCTTGTGTTTCTCTCTCCTTCCGCCACTTTTTATACTTACTCCTCACCTTTTTTCCTCCAGTCCTGCTGAAGGGTCTGGGCTCGGAACGTCCACTGTACTCTTTTCCAGAGATGCTGCCTGGTCTGCTGAGTTCCTCCAGCATTTTGTGTGTGTAGCTCGGATTTCTAGCATCTGCAGATTTTCTCTTGTTTGTGATGTAATGCTGATCTTCTATCAGGCACTGGTCAGACCACACTTGAAGTATTGTGAGCAGTTTTAGGTCCCTTATCTACGAAAAAAATGTGCTGGCGCTGGAGAGAGTCCAGAGGAGGTTTATGAGAATGACCCCAGGAATTAAAGAATTAACATGTGAGAAGCATTTGATGACTCTGTGTCTGTACTCCCTGGAGTTGAGAGGAATGAAGGATGGAACCTATCGAATGTTTAAAGGTCCAGATAAAGTGGATGCTGAGTGGTTGTTTCCTCCAGTGGAGGAGTCTAACATCAGCAGTGGGTAAGACACAGGAGGTAGCCCATTGAGTCTGCTCCACCATTCCATCATAATCGATTTATTATTCCTCTTAGCCCCATTCTCCTGTCTTCTGGGATCATTCTCGTGAACCTCCTCTGGACCCTCTCCAATGCCAGCACATCTTTCTTAGATAAGGGGCCTGAAACTGTTCATAGTGGTCTGAAATATTGATTCACCACCTTCTTGCAGAGGAAATTTTTCCTCATTTCTGTTCTGAGCTAACGTCCCTCTATTCTGAGGCTGTGCCCTCTCGTCCGAGACTTCCCACCACAGGAAATCTCCTCTCTACATACACTCTATCTAGGCCTTTCAATATTTGATGGATTTCAGTAAGAACCACCCCCCCCCACCCGCCTTCCTCGTTCTTCTGAGCTCCAGGCCCAGACCCAGAGCCATCAAACACCCCTCATGTTAACCCTTTCATTCCTGGGATCATTCTTGTGAACCTCCTCTGGATCTTCTCCAATGCCAGCACATCTTTTCTTAGATATGGAGTCTAAAACTGCTGACAGTACAACGTGTGGTCTGAGCAATGTCTTATAAAGCCTCAGCATGACAGCCTTGCTGTTGTGTTCCAGTTCTCTTAAAATGAATGCTAACATTGCATTTGCCTTCATTACCACCAACTCAACCTGCAAGTTAACCCTCAGGGAATCATGCACGAGGACTCCCAATTTTTTTTGCACCACTGATTTTTGAATTTTCTCCCTATTTAGAAAATAAGTTATTGGAAGATATTCTAACGGCCTGGCTATATGAGTATTAGGATGGACCAGAACAGATTAGGGATTATCAACAGGACTTTGTGTGTGTTTGGTCATGTCCAACCAATCTTATCGATGTTTTCAAGGAAGCTGGCCAGGAAGTTGATGAAGGCAAGGCAGTGGAGGTAGTCTACGTGGACTTTAGCAAGGTCTTTGATGAGGTCCCATATGTGAGGTTGGTGAAGAAGGTTCAGTCGCTTGGCATTCAGGATGATGTAGTAAATTCGACTGGATATTGACTTTCTGGGAGAAGCCAAAGAGTGGTAGTAGATGGTTGCCTCTCTGACTCGAGACCTGTGACTGCTGTTGTGCCGCAGGGATTGGCTGATTGTTGTTTGTCATGTTTTTCAACAGTCTGGATGATAATGTGGTGAGCTGAATCAGCACATTTCTGGATGACACCACGACTGGGGTGTAGTGTCGGCAACGAAGGGCATCAAAGTTTACAAAGGGATCTGGACCAGCTGGATAAATGTGCTAAAAAATATCAGATGCAGGGTAATGCAGACAAGTGTAAGATGTTGCACTTTGGGAGGACAAACCAGGGTAGGGCTTACACGGTGAGTGGAAGGGCACTGAGGGGTGCGGTAGAACAGAGGGATCTGGGAATACAGATCCGTAATTCATTGAAAGTTGCATCATAAATAGATAGGGTTGTAAAGAAAGCTTTTGCCCATTTGGCATTCATTAATCAAAATATTGAGTACAAGAGTTGGGATGTTTTCCTAATTTTGTTTTAGGTGTTGGTGAGTACTTTGTGCAGTTCTGGTCACCTACCAATAGGAAAGATGTGAATAAGATTGAAAGATAAATTTTACAAGGATGTTGCCAGTACTGGAGGAGTTGATTGAAAGGGAAAGGTTGAATATGTTAACCCATTATTCCCTGGAGTGGAGGAGAATGAGGAGAGATGGGGCAGCACGTAGCATAGCGGATGGTGCGACGTTATTACAGCTCAGAGAGTCAAAGATTAGAGTCAAATTCCAGTGCCTGTAGGAAATTTGTACGTCCTCCCCATGGAATGTCTTGATTTTCTCTGGGTATCCCAATTTCCTCTCACAGTCCAAACGCCTAGCCTTTGGTAGGTGGACTGGTCATTGTAAATTGCCCCATGATTAGTCTCAGGTTAAATTGACGGCTGCTGGTGGTGCGGCTCAAAGGGCTGGAAGGGCCTATTCCACACTGTATCTCCAAATATAGATGTCTACAAGATTAGGAGGAGGCGAGAAAGGGTTTGGCTTTGCTCCCCTGTGGTCCATACTGCCACCTGGTGGCCTTCTGTCGCAATCACAAGTCCACTGTGGACAACACTCTGGTGGTATCCTGTTGTAATGACAGATCCAGGGGCAGCAAGTAAACCAGTTATTCGTTTCACCCTCATCACGTCATTGTAACCCAGCCAAATGACCAAGGCGTGTACTAAATATGGAGATGTTGAGGTGTGGTCACTCAGGGAGAGATCTGACATCTCAAGGCCATTGTGACACCAGTGAGAAACATCACAATGAGATGCAGCATCACAATAGGATTTAAACTCTGGTCACTTGGAGATGAGAGGCAGAACATCCACTTTCAGCTTGACTGGAGGATAGTTTGCTGATCTGGAGGTAGGTGTTGACATAATGTGTGAAAATGCCTCATTGTGGGCTGCAGATTACATTGATACTCAGATGATGATGTGGAGATTTGCCAGATCCACAAGTGACAAATCTGGTGCTTGGATCATCCTGCTCATTGGCATTCCCAATGGAATGGCACTGATCGGGTCAGGAATTCACCACCTAGCACAAAGGTCTCACCTTGCAGTCGGGAATTGTTACCTCATTGGGATTTATTCATGGCCTCAAGTTCGTTTCATGAACAACATCTTCCGTGTGAAGAGGAAGGAGGAAACCTGGACCAGATGGAGAGACTGCCTGAGAGAGGGAACTCCAACAACAGTGAGACAATGTATGAATTCCTTCCATTCCTTTGAGCGGCAATGTTTAGAAGGATTGTATTGGTGAGGGATGATAGTTTAGTTGTTGGGATTATGGGGGTCAACTCTAGGTCAATATATGTAATTACTGCTTGGGGCCTATGGTGTTTATTGATCCTGTGCCGTTGCTAAGGATCTGCTCCCAAGGTGATGTCAACAGAGGCCCTTCAGTGATGTCAGATGCACTCCTTGGGCCTGTCTGAAGATGGTGTCATGCATCCGCATCAACGTTCCGGCTCCATAAGACACAGGGACAGAATTAGGTCATTTATTTCATTGCCATTCCATCATGGTTGATCCTGGATCTCAGTCAACCCCATCCACCTGCCCTTCTCACCATATCCTTTCCAGCCCTGGCTGATCAGGAAATAATGAACTTCTGCCCCTTTACGCCACAAACAAGCTGCTCTCTTATTGAAAAATGTAGGCACAAAGTTGCTCCTCTTCCTCCTGAAACATGCACCTGAACCCATTCTTAAGCTGCATTGGTCTTCCCGCCATGCCAGAAATGTTTTCTAACACTTGCATGTAGCCCACTGAATTGGCAAATGGATTCTCTGCTTTTAAGGACCTCACCATCTCAGCAGCCAGACCTTTTAGACTCTCCACTAGTCACTGTCTTTTCACATTATCAGAGTACTGCCACTCATCCAGCATCTGAGATGTTCTCTCCACTCAAGTCTCATATTTCCCCTCGCCCTGGGGGGTGGGCTTCACTACTGAAGGGTTGTTATCCCTTCACTAACAGCCACTGGATTCACCAGCAATAAAACCACCTTTCTCATACTCTGTATGTCCAGGGTCTATATGACTTGGGTCCCACCAAACCGGGGAAGTTGGGATGTCTCACCGACCTGAACCCCGATCTGTGTGAATACAGTGTAACTACTGCTGCCATGCAATTGCCCATCGGCAAGAAATAACAGATCGTACACTACATACAATTATGAAGAAAATATATTTCTGAATGTTAGCTTCACCAAACTATTACTAAAGAGGAAAGAAAAAGGGGAAGAAAATCAAGAGGGCCCATCATAATTAAAACAGTCAGTTGTGCACAAGGTTGGAGCTCAAATCTTCCAAAGGTTGATGTGTCCAATGTACTTGTATATGACCATGTACTTCCCTGCATAATACTCTATCTGTCGCTTTGCCCATTCTCCAATCCAAGTTCTTCTGCAGATACCCTGCTTCCTCTTCATAACCTGCCTCTACATCTATCTTTGTATTGTCTACAGACTTGGCCACAAAACCGTCAATTCCTTCGTCCAAATCATTGATATACAACATGAAAAGAAGTGGTCCCAATACCAACTCCTGTGGCACAACACTAGTCACCAGTAGTCAACCAGAAAAAAACCCACTTCATTCCCACTCTTTGCCTCCTGGTCATCAGCCAGTCCTCTATCCATGCTAGTATCTTTCCTCTCATACCATGGGCTCTATTCTGCTTGTTATTTCCAAAAACAATTCCAATAGATTTGTCAGGCAAGGGTTTCCCTTCAGGAAACCATGCTGACTTTGGCCTATTTTATCATGTGCCTGCATGTACTCTGAGACCTCATCCTGTACAATAGACTCCAACATCTTTACGAAGACTGATGTCAGGCAAACTAGCCAATTGTTTCTTTTCTTCTGCCTCCCTCCCTTCTTCAAATGTGAAGTGACATTTGCAATTTCCCTGTCCTCCAGAACCATGCCAGGCTCTAGTGATCCATGAAAGATCATTACCAATGCCTCCACAGTCTCTTCAGCTACTTCTTTCAGAGCCTGTGGTGCAGTCCATCAGGTCCAGATGACTATTCTATCTTTAGATATTTCAGCTTCCCAAGCACCTTCTCCCTAGTTGTACTAACTGCACTGACTTCTGTCCCCTGAAACTCTCAAACTGCCAGCATACTGCCAGTGATTTCCACAGAGAAAAGTGATGCAAAATACTTATTCAGTTTGCCCGCCATTTCCTTGTCCCCCATTACTACCTCTCCAGTGTCATTTTCCAGCAGTCCAATATCTACTCCCCCTTCTCTTTAAATATCGGAAAAAGTTCTTGGTGTCTGCTTGATATTATTGGCGAGCTGACCTTCATATTTAATCTTTTCCCTTCTTATGGCTTTATTAGGTGCCTTCTGTAGGATTTTTAAAGCTTCATAACCCTCTAACTTGCCACTAATTTTTGCTCTGTTATATGCCCTATATTTTGCTTTTATGTTGTCTCTGACTTCCCTTGTCAGACATGGATGCGTCATCGTGCCTTTAAAAAACTTCTTTATGAAGTATCTCTCCTGCACCTTCTGAATTGCTCCCAGCAGCTCCAGCTATTGCTAAACTTCTCACATCCCTGCAAGTGTCCCTTTAAAATCTACTTCAGCCAGCTCCTTTCTAATGCCTCTGTAACTCCCTTTCCTCCATTGCAATTCCTTGATTGTATCTTCTCCTTCTCAAATTGCAGGGTGAATCTTATCATATTATGTTGACTGTGTCCAAAGGGTTCCTTTACCTTAAGCTTCCGAATCAATCTGACTCATTACATAACACACAATCCAGACTAGTCTTTCCCCTCATGGGCTCAAGCACAAGCTACTCAAAAGGCCATCTCGTAAGCACTCTAGAAATTCTCTTTCTTGGGATTCGGAACCGACTTCTTAATTTTCACAATCTACCTGCTTATTTAAATCCCACATGATGATCATAACATTGCCCTTTTGACATGTCTTTTCTGTGCCCTGTTGTAATCTGCAGTTCACATCTTGACTACTGTTCGGAGGCCTGTTTATAACTCCAATCAGGGTTTTTTACCCTTACAGTTATAGAGTGGTACATCCAACATCTGTGGTCGGTAAGTTGCAAGAGAGGCAGTGAACGAAGGGTAGTAGAGGTAGTTCATATCGGCTTCAGCAATGCCTTTTATAAGGTTACACATGGTAGGCCAAAGTCACCATGGCTTGTGGCCAAGTTTGTGGATGATACAAAGATCAGTGGAGGGGCTGGAAGTGTTGATGAAGCAAAAGGACTTAGACAGATTGGGAGAATGAGCAAGGAAGTGGGAGGTGGAATATAGTGTGGGGAAGTATGTGGCCATGCACTTTAACAAAAGGAATAAAGGTGTAGACTATTATTAAACGGTGAGAAATTTCAAAAAATGGGAGGTGCAATGGGACTTGGGAGCCCGTGTGCTGGATTCCCGAAAGGTTAAATTGTAGGTTGAGCCAATGTTCTATCCATTCTCCTATCTTTCCTTGAGTACCATGGGCTCTTACCTTGTTAACCAGTCTCATGTGCGGCATCCTGTCAAATGCCTTCTGAAAATCAATATAAACAACATCCACTGACTCTCCTTGGTCTCTCCTGCCTGTTATTTCCTCAAAGAATTCCAACAGATTTCTCAGGCAAGATTTCCCCTTAAGGAAACCATGCTGACTTTGACCTACTTTCTCAAGTGTGTCCAAGTACACCAAAACTTCATCATTCATAACGGACTCTAACATCTTCCTAGCCACTGAAGTCCGGCTAGCTGGCCTATAATGTCCCTTCTGCCTCTTTCCCTTCTTAAAGTATGGAGTGACATTGCAACTTTCCAGTCTTCCAGAATTATTCCAATATGTAGTGAATCTTGAAAGATCATTACTACTGCCTCCAGAACCTCTTGAGCTACCAGTTTCAGAACCCTTGAGTGCAGTTCATCTGGCCGAGGTGACTCAGCTTCCCAAGTAACATCTCCTTAGTTATCAGAACTATTCTCACCTCTTTCCTGACACTCTCAAATTACTAGCATACTGCTAAATGTCTTCCACAGTGAAGACTGAGCAAAATATTTATTGTTTGTCTGCCATTTTGGTCCCCCATTACTATCTCTCCAGTGTTATATTCCCATGGTTCAATATACACTCTTGCCTCTCTTTTATTCTTTGCAAATCTGAAAAAGCTTTTGGTATCTTCCTTTATGCTATTGGCTTGCTTACCTTCATATTTTATCTTTTCTCTTCTTATGGTTTATATAGTTTCCTTCTGTTGGTTTTTAAGGGCTATTTAGTTCTCTATCTACTCACTAATTTATGCTGTATTGTACGACTTCTCTCGTCAACCACATTGCCTCATCCTCCCTTTAAAATACTTGTTTATCTTTGGGATGTATCGATTCTGCTCCTTCTGAATTGACCCCAGAAACTCCAGCCATTGCTGTTCTGTCATTATAGAAACATAGAAAACCTTCAGCACAATACAGGCCCTTCGGCCCACAAAGCTATGCTGAACATGTCCTTATCTTAGAAATTACCTTGGGTTACCCATAGCCCTCTTTTTTTTCCCCGAAGCTCCATGTACCTATCCAGGAGTCTCTTAGTTGCAATTCCTTGTGAATGCTTAATGTGCTCATTAGATAATGCTGCAAACTGCTATTCTTCCCTAATTTTGTCACGTTTTCATGTAGTTGCATTACCTCAATTACATTGACTTCTTCTACGTCACTTGTAAAACTAAAATCGTCTTGCTAAAGAATAGTAATTATCACACATTATACTTTTAAATTGCCGTTTTTCCAAGTCTATCTGCTTTTTCAGGTTTTCCTTTACTTGGATCGTAGCCTGCAGTTCTTTACTGAGACCTCGGAGTTCTTCTTCATTTGCTTCCATGCTTTTATTATATAATCTGAATGTAGATAATTCACTTTGCAACAAATTCCTTTTCCTTTTGTATCCTTGTAATAATTTCCTCCATTTTCCAATCTCTTTTCCAACTCACAGTTGTTCTTGTCAGGTACTTCTATTTGTTGTTGGAGTTCTGCACATTTACCCTGGCTTCAACCATAAAATCTGAGAATTTTCCTTAAGTTCTGAAACATTTTTCTTAAATTCTTGATCATTTGCGATACATATACTGCCATTAAGATTCCATCTCCCCTGCCTGTGAACTGTTGGATCCTCCAGTCAGCATTTCTTTGACTTCTTCCCACCGAATCCCTTCTGCAGACTTGATAATTTTAATTTTTTCAGTCCTTTTGCTTGTTTGCACTGAACAATTAATTGCATCCACCATAAAAAGTACAAAATCCTTTCTACTCATTAATAGTGTATCCTTATTTTCCATATTACAGCCCTCACAATTCACCAGTTTATTCCCTGAATTTGTTTGCTTGACAGCCTTTTTTTCAGCAAATTCTTTCACTGCCTCTGCATAACTGATTCCTCATGTTACTTTTACATATTGTATCTCAGCAGCCTTCTTGCTATAAATGCACCCTCGATAAGCTGCGCTATGTTCCTCACCAAAACTGCAGCATTTCAGCCTTGCTCCCGCTTCACATTTCCCATATTCATGTTCTCCAGCACATCACCCACATCTTTGTTTTATAATTGTTTTAATCTCATCTTCTTTCCATTGTTTTGCTGTCCTCTTTTGGTCATCCACTGACTCCTCAGAGTTTGATATCCCATACCTCTGCTTTCTTTTCTTCCTCTTTTCCATTCCATTCCTCTTTCTCACCAACCTCCATCTCGAGTTCACTTCCACTCTCGCCAAAAACTTCCTTCAACAGCTTGGCTCTTTCCTTGATGTTCTCACTCTCTGCCATTTTCCAGTGAGCTCCACAATCAACTCTTGCTATCACTTTTCCCCAGCCAGTCTCTTGAGGCAATAGCTTTGCCTGAATCACTGCCAGAGACTCCATCCTGAAGCTATTTATGAAGCCAGCACAAACGAGAATCAGCCACCTCAACAGAAACTGGGGAAAACCTGGATTAAGGAACTGGACTGGACCGTGAACCGGAATATGGATTTCACGGACTGGACCATGACACCATCACTCCAAGGAGAAAAGGCCAAGTTCACTCAACCTATTCTCGTAAGGCATGCTCGTCAACCTAGGCAACATCCTTGTAAATCTCCTCTGCTCCCTTTCTATCGTTTCCACAGCCTTCCTGTAGTGAGGTGACCAGAACTGAGCACAGACTTCCAAGTGGGGTCTCACCAGGGTCCTTCTCGCTGCAACTTTACCTCTCGGCTCCTAAACTCAATCCCATGATTGATGAAGGCCAATGCACCGTATATGCTTTCTTAACCATAGAGTCAACCTACGCAGTAGATGTGTCTGTAGAGAGAGAGACTGTGTCTCTGTAAGTGTGTCTGTGAGAGAGAAAGTACAAAGACTGTGCCTTTAAGAGGTTACATCGTGTGAATGTGTTGGGGCCCCCACCCAGCAGCTTTAACTCACTTCCTTGGTTCTTTGAAAACTGTGCAAAAGCTTTTCAGGATGGGAATTAACTGTTTATTTTAAGTTTTGCAGTTACTTGCAAGGAAGAAGAGTAGAAGTATGGATTTTTTTTCTTTGTCTTGTCTGTGTTTTTGGTCTCTGTTTCTCTTTTCTATGGGACTGATTTTAGAGAAACTCAGATTCCATACTGGCCAGGCGTAAACTGGGTTGAGATGGAAACAGGCATTTGGGGGAAATTGTTCATCAGCAGATAATTAAATTGGAAATTTGGAATTACCGAATTTGAAAAGATTTGAGTATTTTGGGAGTAATTCTAAAAGTTGCTTTACTCATGTAATGGCTTCTTTGCAATATTTCACTGCTGAGGCTAATGTAATAGCTTCTCTGTAATGTTAACTACTGAGGTATGGTTTCTCTGTAGCAGAAATGTTTGGGTTATGGCTGGAGATAATTATGCATGTTAGACAATCAGGATTCTGTTACCCTGTCTGGTGATTCTGGAAGCTGTTGGTTTCGCGGGCTTCTGCCGGAGGGCGAGAGAGGGACGAAGAGAGAAGACGTGAATGGAGAGATTTAGTAGGCTGTCAGACAGAGTGGACTCTGAGCGGGGGTCCGAAGGTCGGCGACGCTCGGAGGAGATCGACTGGTGGAAGGAAGACTACTGTGTGAGCTCCAACGATTGTGCACAGACTGTTTTATTAGATTGGCGCCCTTTTTCTTTTATATTTTGTATCTCTACTAACCACATAGTCAAAGTAAGAGTTATAAAGCTTAATCAATTAATCGCATATTGTGTACGTTTGTTATTTCGGGGGACTGATTTGTAACAGGGGACACATTGTGCAGCATTCACCAAAACGAGATTTCTTAAGTTTGGCCGGCCAGGGGGGTTATCACCCCCGAGATGTAGCTGCTGGAAGACTGCTTTCTTTTATAGAACAAAAAAGATGTTACCTGAGACTTCTGACATTATTGATTTAGAGTTTGAGATTCCTTGGAAAACAGTTTTGATGCAATCATTGTTTTGAATGTAAATAGCAAATGGAAGAAGGTAAGGAGTTTCCCCAGGGAATTGGCTCTAATGCAATATGTGGATGACCTCCAGTTGACCTTCCCAAGCAAGGAAACTTCTGAGCAGGACTCCTCTACCTTTTACATAGACGAGCTACGTAAGGTCAGAAGGTATTTAAGCAGAAGCTACAGTTTGCACAACTAGAAGTTACTTACCTGGGTCATACCCTACTGTGGGATACAAGGCCATTGATTTAGACCGGGATTGAAGCAAGAGTGAAAACTCCGCAGTCAACGGTTCACAGGTAAGTGAAACATTTGCTCTGGATGACTGGCTATTGTAGACAGTAGATCTTAGATTTGCCACTATCATGAGGTCCCTCCAGAAAATATCTCTTCCCGGTCAACCAGGTCTGTTATACCCCAGAAGCTGAGGAAGCATTTGACCGTATAAAAGAGGCCATAATATCTGCCTCAGCTTTGGGCCTCCCAGACTACAGTCGGGAGTTTCACCATTTAATTCACCATAAGAATAGTTTTGCTCAGGCCGTTTTCACTCTGGACCATGGGGAAAGGCCGAGTTTTTTACTTCAGTGCTCAGACTCAATAGCCAGAGGTTTACTGGGTTGTGTTTCAGTGGTGGCAGCCACTTGTCTTGCTGTTCAGCACATGCAGTCTCTGACTCTTAGTCATCTTACTGACTCACTGTGCCACGTAACACCTTAGCCCCACGAGGCAAACTAAGTAGAAAATCGAGTTATTAATAAACCCGAATGTTCGAATTACTCTCTGTGCAACTCTTAATCCGGCCACTCTTTTCGCCATGGAGGAAGGTGGCAATCCATACTGGTGTGAAACTGTTACACAAGAAGTAATAAAACCCTGTTTAGACCTTAACTGTTACTTCTACAGTTACTGTTGATTTAATTTTCTTTTGCTGATGGTTCAGCTTTACGTAATGGTATGGGAAGACGATGTACAATCGTCTGCCTCACCCATGTTGTGGAGACAATGGCACTTCCCATGTGTACTTCAGCACAGTAAGTGATCTCTTTGTGCTTACCAGGGCTCGTATACTTGCTGAAGGCCAGGCTGTCAATATTTATACTGACTCTCGCTGTGCCTTTCAAATAGCACATAATTATGGGCAGATCTGGAAATTCCTGGCAGGTTTTGTACCGGGGTGGAGGAGGAGGGTTCTTCATCAAAAATTCAGTGCATATACAAAACTCATCATAACTGAAGGCTGAACAGATTGTGATTATTAAATGAACAGCACATGCTGGACCAATGAATGAGGGCAATAATGCGGCAGGTTGCACTGCAAAAGAGGCAGCAATCAGGCCCACCCTTGTTGTGCCAGAAACAAGTGGCCCCACGCAGTTGGCCCTGATGACACCTCCCACTGTTGAGGACATACGAGCATACCAGTCCATTGCTCCATTGACCGAAAGGGTGAAGTGGGAAAAGCTGGGTTGGAAGCACCACGATACTATGTACTCTTTGCCATGGTGACGACAGCCACTCCCATGGGGGTAGCGGTGCCCGTGGGGGTTATTTTGAACACTTTGGCAAACCAAACAGCTTTTGGCCAAGTCTTTGATCTGTTTAGCTATTCCCGGCCACAATACACAGTTCCATGCGAGACTATTTGTCTTCACTGTACCCATTTAACGAAGCTGAAGTGGACAAATATTTCCAGCATTTTGAAACAGTTGCTCTGAGTTTAGGGTGGCCGAAAGAGCAATGGCCAGTGATGTTACAAAGTGTAATTAAAGGCAAGGCACAAGAAGTTTATACAGCTTTAAATGCTGAGCAAGCACTGGATTATGATATTGTTAAGCAGCTAATATTAAAGGCATATGAGATGGTTCCGGAAGCGTATCGAGAAAGATTCAGAAATTTGAAGAAATCGATGGAAAAAACTTATGTGGAATTTCCCTATGAGAAATCTGTGTGTTTTGAGAGATGGGTTTCCTCTAAAGATGTGAATGGGGAGTATAATAAATTAAAAGAGTTGATTTTACTGGAGGAATTTAAAAGAAGCATTCCTGTTCAAGTGAGAAAATATTTAAATGAAAGGGACACTGCTACATTGCAGGAGACTGCTAAATTAGCTGATGAGTATGCTTTAATTCATAAGAATAAATTTTCTCCAGGTAGAACTTTTAAATGGAAAAACAGCACAGAGAGTCAAGGTAAACCAGAAATTAAATCTGAAGTTAGTGAGAAAAGTAAGGATGAAGGGAGACATGTGAAGGAAAGACATTTTGGTATTATTTGTAATTATTGTAAGAAACCTGGTCATGTAGTAGCTAACTGCTTTCGATTGAAAAAGAAAGAGAAAGAAGCCGTCCCAGATGCTTGTGTGCAGCATATTGAAACACCTGTAACTTCACAGAGTTTGATAAATACTAATAAAGATTTGTCAGATTCTGACCAAGTTAAGACGGGATATGAAAATTTTATAACAGAAAGATTTGTATCCTTGAAAGAAGGATCTAATTCAGTACCAATAAGAATACTTCGAAATACTGGAGCTTCTCAATCACTAATATTAGACAGTGTGCTAAAGTTTAGTGATGAGTCTGACATTTGTGAGGTAAATTATATAAGAGGAGTTGGGAGTGCCCTTATGCCAGTACATTTACATAGAGTAAATTTAAGGTCAGGGTTAGTTACAGGGGTTGTTAAAGTAGGACTACAATCCAGTTTACCTGTGAATGATGTTTCTCTGTTGTTAGGGAATGATTTAGCAGGTGGACAAGTTTTTCCTGAAGTGCATTTGACAATACATCCTAATTCTGAGGAACCACAGAGGGATTCTAACACAGGTTCTTCCTGTGTTATAACAAGAGCTATGGCTAAAAAGACTGATGTAAAGGATGAGGTTGTTACCCATGACTGTTCAAATCAAGATTCGAATTTTGAGAATGTATCAGAAACTTTCTTACCTACATTATTTGATCAGGATTTTGGTAGTAAGTCTGACCAGGAAGATTTGTCTTTATCGCAGAAGGAGATGATAGCAGAGCAGGGTGGAGATCCTGTGATAGTTATGTTGAAGGACCAAGCTCTTCCAGATAGTGAAATTGAAAAAGTGCCAGTAGGATATTATTTTGAAAAGGGAGTATTAATGAGAAAGTGGAGATCGCCTACAATTCCTGCTAGTGAGGAATGGGAAGTTAATCATCAGGTTGTTGTTCCTAAAGTTTATCGAAATGAGATTTTAACTATGGCTCATAGTATTCCATTGGGTGGTAATTTAGGTGTAAAGAAAACTATGAACAAGGTTTCTAAACATTTTTATTGGCCTAGTTTAAGAAAACATTTTGTAGAACGTGTTATACGTGTCAAATTGTGGTTAAACCTAATCAGGTTACTCCAGTGGCCCCACTGCAAACAAATCCAGTATTTGGTGAGCCGTTCTGAAAAATCATTGTAGACTGTGTAGGTCCTTTACCAAAAACTAAAACTGGACATCAATATTTGTTAACTATTATGTGCACAGTGTCTAGGTTTCCAGAGGCAGTACCTCTTAGGAATATAACAGCCAAAACTGTGACAAAGGCTCGTATAAAATTCTTTACTTATTTTGGGTTGCCTAAGGAAATACAATCGGATCAAGGTAGTAATTTTATGTCGGGATTGTTTCAGCAGATAGTTTATAAACTGGGAAACAGATTATTTCATCAGCCTATCATCCAGAATCACAAGGAGCCTTGGAGAGATTTCATTCTACATTAAAAACTATGATTAGGACATATTGTGTGGAAAATGAAAAGGACTGGGATGAAGGTATACGTTTACTACTTTTTGCAGTAAGGGAGGCAGTGCAGGAGTCATTAGGTTTTAGTCCTTTTGAACTTGTGTTTGGGCATAGAGTTTGAGGACCTTTGGCTTTCTTGAAGGAACAGTGGATTAATAAAGGGGTACACACTAGTTTATTATGTTTTAAAATTTAGAGAAAGATTATATAAACCTTGTAGCTAAGCAAAGGAAAATTTAAAATTGGCTCAAGAGAAGATGAAGACTTGGTATGATAAGGAAGCTAGGATGAGGTAATTTAAGCCTAGGGATAAGGTGTTGGTTCTTTTCCCAGTGCAAACAAACCCATTACAAGCTAAATTTCATGGTCCTTCTGAGATTAAATCTAAAGTAAATGATGTGGATTATGTGATAAAAATCCCAGGTTGAAGAAAGCCAACACAGTTGTGTCATGTAAATATGATAAAACCATATTACGAGAGAGAAGCTGCTACTATGACTGTTGCAATCAATAATGAGTCTGATCTTGATAAAAACTTAATGGGTGATTAGTCATAGTCACAGTCATAGTCATACTTTATTGGTCCCGGGGGAAATTGGTTTTCGTTACAGTTGCACCATAAATAATTAAATAGTAATAAAACCATAAATAGTTAAACAGTAATATGTAAATTATGCCAGGAAATAAGTCCAGGACCAGCCTATTGACTCAGGGTTTCTGACCCTCCAAGGGAGGAGTTGTAAAGTTTGATGGCCGCAGGCAGGAATGACTTCCTCTGACGCTCTGTGCTGCATCTCGGTGGAATGAGTCTCTGGCTGAATGTACTCCTGTGCCCACCTAGTACATTATGTAGTGGATGGGAGACATTGGCCAAGACGGCATGCAACTTAGACAGCATCCTCTTTTCAGACACCGCCGTGAGAGAGTCCAGTTCCATCCCCACAACATCACTGGCCTTACGAATGAGTTTGTTGATTCTGTTGGTGTCTGCCACCCTCAGCCTGCTGCCCCAGCACACAACAGCAGACATGATAGCACTGGCCACCACACACTCGTAGAACATCCTCAGCATCGTCCAGCAGATGTTAAAGGACCTCAGTCTCCTCAGGAAATAGAGACGGCTCTGACCCTTCTTGTAGACAGCCTCAGTATTCTTTGACCAGTCCAGTTTATTGTTAATTCGTATCCCCAGGTATTTGTAATCCTCCACCATGTCCACACTGACCCCCTGGATGGAAACAGGGGTCACCGGTACCTTAGCTCTCCTCAGGTCTACCACCAGCTCCTTAGTCTTTTTCACATTAAGCTGCAGATAATTCTGCTCACACCACGTGACAAAGTTTCCTACCGTAGCCCTGTACTTAGCCTCCTCTCCCTTGCTGATGCATCCAACTATGGCAGAGTCTTCAGAAAACTTCTGAAGATGACAAGACTCTGTGCAGTAGTTGAAGTCCGAGGTGTAAATGGTGAAGAGAAAGGGAGACAAGACAGTCCCGTGTGGAGCCCCAGTGCTGCTGATCACTCTGTCGGACACACAGTGTTGCAAGCACATGTACTGTGGTCTGCCAGTCAGGTAATCAAGAATCCATGACACCAGGAAAGCATCCACCTGCATCGCTGTCAGCTTCTCCCCCAGCAGAGCAGGGCGGATGGTGTTGAACGCACTGGAGAAGTCAAAAAACATGACCCTCACAGTGCTCGCTGGCTTGTCCAGGTGGGCATGGACATGGTTCAGCAGGAAGACGATGGCATCCTCAACTCCTAGTCGGGGCTGGTAGGTGAACTGGAGGGGATCTAAGTGTGGCCTAACCATAGGCCGGAGCAGCTCCAGAACAAGTCTCTCCAGGGTCTTCATGATGTGGGAGGTCAATGCCACCGGTCTGTAGTCATTGAGACCGCTGGGGCGCTGCGTCTTCGGCACAGGGATGAGGCAGGACGTCTTCCACAGCACAGGAACCCTCTGGAGCCTCAGGCTCAGGTTGAATACATGGCGAAGTACTCCACATAGCTGAGGGGCACAGGCTTTGAGCACCCTGGTACTGACACCATCCGGTCTTGCAGCCTTGCTTGGGTTGAGACGTTTCAGCGGTCTTCTCACCTGTTCAGCTGTGAAGCCCACCGTGGTGGTTTCGTATGGGGAAGGGGTATAGTCATGAGAGCAGGGTGGGGGACTGTGAGCAGGGGTAGGAGGGGAGGGTGGAATATGTGTTGGTTGGGGGCCGACAAAAGATGACTCATGTGAGGGATGGGCAGGGACCACAATGTCAAATCTGTTAAAGAACAGGTTAAGTTTGTTGGCCCTGTCCACACTGCCTTCAGCTCCTCTGTTGCTAGTTTGCCAGAACCCAGTGATGGTCCTCATCCCACTCCAGACCTCTCTCATGTTGTTCTGCTGGAGTTTCCACTCAAGCTTCCTCCTATACCTGTCTTTAGCCTCCCTGATCCTGGCTTTTAGGTCCCTCTGTATTGCCCTCAGCTCCTCCTTATTTCCATCTCTAAACGCCCTCTTTTTAGCGTTCAGGATGTCCTTAATGTCCTTTGTTACCCATGGCTTGTTATTTGAATAACAAATACAGTTCTTGTCGGAACATTGCAGTCCACACAGAAGTTCATGTAATCAGTGGTGCACTCTGAAACTCATTTTAAACCCAACGTTATTTCAGCCAGGTTACCAAATTCAAAAATTCTAGAAAATTTTGATGAAAAATTAGCTCATTTACAGCCAGAGCAGAGAGAGCAAATGAAACAGTTAATTTTTAAATATAGAGGTTTATTTCCAGACGTCTCTAGAAGAACCACCGTGGCTACACATGATGTAGATATTGGAGATGCAAAACCCATAAAGCAACATCTGTATCGAATGAACAGGGGAAAATGTGAACTTGCTGAATGAGAAATTAAGTATATGTTAGAGAATGATATTATTAGACATTCTAATTCGAATTGGAGTTCACCGTATGTTATGGTTCCTAAGCCAGACAATAGTATTAGGTTTTGTACCGATTACAGGAAGGTGAATGGTGTGACAAAAACTGATACATATCCAATTCCTAGGGTAGATGATTGTGTGGATAAAGTTGGACAAGCCAAATTCCTTACAAAGATTGATTTGTTGAAAGGTTATTGGTGTGTTCCATTGACGGATAGAGGTAGAGAGATTTCAGCATTTGTAACCCCATCTGGGTTATATGAATATAATGTTCTTTCACTTGGGATGAAGAATACACCAGGTACTTTTCAAAGGATAATTAATAGCGTGATTCAGGGATTAAAAGATACAGATGCCTATATTGATGATTTAGTTACAGGGAATAATACGTGGAAAGCACATATTACTGCGGTGGAGAAACTATTTGAGAGACTTTCAGAAGATTAGCTAAAAGTGAATTTGGTCATGCCACAGTGACTTACCTTGGTTATGTTGTGGGTCAGGGAAAAATAGCACCTGTTCAGGTGAAAATTTAGGCAATTTTAGAAGTACCCACTCCAACTGGTAGAAAAACTCTCAGAAGATTCTTGGGTATGGTGGGATATTACAGAAAATTTTGTAAGGATTTTGCAAGTATTGCTCTTTCATTAACTAATCTCTTGAAGAAAAATGAAAAGTTTGTTTGGACAGAGTCTTGTCAGGAGGCATTTGATAAATTGAAAACTATAATATGTAGTCAACCTGTACTTAAATCTCCTGACTTTGAAAAACCATTTTCGTTAGCTGTAGATGCTAGTGATGAAGCTGCAGGAGCAGTGTTACTTCAAAGAGATGATGGTGATGAAGTTGATCATCCGGTAGCTTATTTTTCTAAGAAATTTAATGCCCATCAAAGAAATTATTCAACAATAGAAAAGGAATTATTATCTCTTGTTTTGGCTTTACAACATTTTGAAGTGTATGTTAGTACTACTCATAAACCAGTTACAGTTAATACCGATCATAATCCGTTAGTGTTTTTGAGTAAGATGAAAAACAAAAATAGATTAGTAAATTGGAGTTTAATGTTACAGGAGTACAATATTTTGATTACTCATATTAAGGGTAAAGATAATGTGATCGCTGATTGTCCATCTAGATGTTAAATGTACAATTAAAATTTTTTATGGAGTGGTATTTTAACATTTGTAACACTCCTACTGTATATTAGTTTGTAAAGTGCTGAAAGATAAGACTGTATATATTGTGTATGTTGTAAATTTTATACCTTTGTATCTTTTTTGTAAATTGTTAATTGTTAAAATTTTGTTCTTTAAGAGACCAAATTTTTTTTTGGGGGGAGGTGTTACAAACCTGAAGGAGATCTTGTGTCTTTCTTGTGAGAATGATGTAATGGTCTTTTGGAGGTCACCTGGTGTAATTTTTCTGCCGATGTGAGGTCACGTGATGACCTGTTCACCACGGGAATATCAGGGGAGACCTCAGATGACGCAGTTAGTTTTTTTAGTTCTTTTAGTCTTCCAGTTAGAGCGTCAATAAGATACTCTGTTCTGCTGTGTATTTGCAGTATAACGCAGTTTTGATTTCAAACGGAGTTTTATATTCTAATGTCAGATACAGAAGTCTGAGCCAGCAGTTTGACAATTGCTGCCAGGTTTGTTAGTATATATTTTCAGTAGTATTGGAGAGTGAAGACTTTTTCGAAGTACAGGATATGAAGGATTAAGAGAAGTCGGGAATGTTCGGCAGTTTAATAAAGGATCAACCTTATTGAGTCTTCATTGAAGAAGTAACGACCTGCATCGAAGATAACTCTTGCCAAAAGAGCGAGGAGGTTCATGCAAAGTGCTCTCTAGAAATCAATGTCAGTTGCTTTAAGCCATTTATTTCCTTCATTATGAATCCTTTGGACAGAACCAGCAGGAAAGTCGTGTCTATGAAGAAATCCTTCTCCAGAGAAGTCTCTCCCAATTGAATGTATAAATCTGTTGGATTTTCGAATTTGCTATTTTAAGAACTGTGTTTGACTTTACCGGTTTAAGAACTGTTTTCGAATTTATCACTTTAAGATTCAGTACCGTGTGACGATTTGTTGAATGGCCGCATAGCGGTTAACTTCCAGTTAAGGTTTTCGTTTGTTTTTTATTGTTTATCCATGTCTAATAAAGGTTTGGTTGTTTTTATATAACCTGACTCGGTTGATATTCATTGTTGCCGGTTACGTAACAGTCCATTCCTCTCTGCTAAATGTTGGAGCTGATGTGACCAAAGATGAGACGATGATACTGGAACAGTCCCTTGTAAGTGCTGATTGTGAGGAGGCGGAGCTTAGGAGGAATGATGGCACCTAACGGCGACTCCTTTACTTGCATCTTTGGAAACAGCTCTATTTCTACCTTTAATATCTTTATTTTTCCCTTTCAGGGTTCTTTTAAAGACCCTGACCTGGAGTTACACGCAGGTTCCTTTCTTTGGGGGAATGGGACCCCTTCTCGGGGTTCCACGACTGGCCACTATTCAACATAGCCTGAGAATCTCAATCGTGTTTGGAAGCCTAAGATCTCGGGGCTCCAGAGACGGGCGGATCGAAGGTCAGTGTCAAGGCAGGAGACTCGTGTGTCGTCGAGGAGGCCAGAAAATCTTTCGCTGTAGGCCCGAAGACCCGAGGTCTTTGTGATCTTCAGACACAGAGCTCGAAAAAAGCGACGATACGGACTTCTAACATCGTAAACCAGCGGGTTGTTATGTCTCCCGCTCGCTGTGAAGATGGGGGACACCTCCCCCTCCCTTGCCAGGGAGAGAGAGAACCTGCGGGTTGTCGAATTTCGGATGAAATGCGAAGCCTTTGGGGTAACTTTGGTCTGTGTCTTTGCTATTGCTTAGCACATGCTTGGGCTCGGTGATAGTACCGATGCACGTTTATTTTTGATGGTGGGAGGAGGGGGGGATTGTTGCTTCCTGCCGCTTACGCGCGGGAGGGAAGAGCTGGGGGGTGGAATTTGGGGTTCTCATACTTAACTGTCGTTCATTCTTTGGGGCACTTCTCTGTTTTCAAGGATGTTTGTGAAGTAAAAGCATTTCAGGATGTATATTGTGTACATTTCTCTGACATTAAATTTGAACTTTGGACCTTTGACTTCTCAATCTACATTTGCAGATTGGCTTGTGACGTCAATCTTTGAAAACTTCTCCCTGCCTGCCAAAGATGCAAAAATGTATTCTATTCCTGCACAATACACAGCTCCGGGTTAATGCTGACTTTGAAATCCCCACATATACGAATGGCTCCGGCCTTCCTTTTCTTGCTCACTGTTACCATGGGTATAGCCCAATCACTCCACTCAGAATGAGCGGGGACCTCACTGAAACCAATCGAATGTTGAAAGGCCTAGATAAAGTGGATGTGGAGAGGATGATTGCTATACTGTGGGAGCTTTAGACCAGAATGCACAGTCTCTGAATAGAAAGACACACATTTAGAATGGAGATACGGAGGAATTTCTTTCACCATGGGGTGGGAATCTGTGGCAGCGGTTGAGGCCCCATCATTGGGTGTATCTTAGGCAGAGGTTAACAGGTTCTTGGTCAGTCAGGAAGTGAAAAGACATGGGAAGAAGGCAGGAGGAAGGAGTTGAGAAGGAAAAAATCTCAGCTATGATGAAATGGTGTAGCAGACATGATGGGCCAAATGGCCTGTCTGTTCCTATGTCTTGTGATTTTCTGAAGTGTCGTTGCTATCACTGAGGCGAAGATGCTTGGGAAGCTGAAAAGATAAAGGTGTACCAGATGGACTACACCCCGGGTTCTGAAAGCGGTAGCTGAAGGGATTGTGGAGGCATTGTAATGATCTTTCAAGTATCAATATATTCTGGTATGGCTCCTGAGGATGGAAAATTGCAAATGTCACGATATTTTTTGAGAAGGGAGGGAGGCAGAAGAAAGAAAATTATCGGCATGTTAGCCTGTCTTCAGAGGTTGGGGAGATGTTGGAGTCTTTGATTAAGGATGAGGTCTGGGTACTTGAAGCACATGATAAAATAGGCCAAGGTCAGTATTGCTTCCTTCAGGGGAAAAGTTTCTTGACAAATCTGTTGGAATGCTTTGAGGAAATAATAGGCAGGATAAACAAAGGAGAGTCAGTGTATGTTCTTTATTTGGATTTTCAGAAGGCCTTTGACAAGATGTTACACATGAGGCTGCTTAACAAGAGTCCACGGTATTGCAGGAAAGATACTAACATGAATAGAAGATTGGCTGATGAGCAGAAGGCAAAGAGTGGAAATAAAGGGGGCCTTTACCCATTGACTGCTGGTGACTACTCTTTTGCCACAGGACCTGTTGTTGAGACCACTTCTTCTCACGCTTTATCTCAATGATTTGGATGAAAGATTTGATGGCTTTGTGGCCAAGTTTGTGGACAATATAAAGATAGGTGGAGAGGCTGGTAGTGTTGAGGTAGCGGAGTGTCTATAGAAGGACTTAGACAGATTAAGGGAATGGGCAAAGTGTCAGATGGAATATTATGCAGGGAAGTGCACTGTCATGCAATTTGACAGAAGAAATAAAAGTGTGGACTATTTTCTAAATGAGGAGGAAATTCCAATATCAGAGAAGCAGAGAGACTTGGAAGTCCTAGTGTAGGATTCCCTTAAGGTTTACTTGCAAGTCGAGTCGGTGGGAAGGAAGCCAAATTGAACGTTTGCATTCAAAAATTCCAATATCAGAGAAGCAGCACACATTGAAGTTGCTGGTGAACACAGCAGGCCAGGCAGCATCTCTAGGAAGAGGTACAGTTGACGTTTCCGGCTGAGACCCTTCGTCAGGACTAACTGAAAGAAGAGCTAGTAAGAGATTTGAAAGTGGGAGGGGGAGGGGGAGATCCAAAATGATAGGAGAAGACAGGAGGGGGAGGGATGGAGCCAAGAGCTGGACAGTTAATTGGCAAAAGGGAGATGAGAGGATCATGGGACAGGAGGCCTAGGGAGAAAGAAAAGGGGGAGTGGGGGAAAAACCCAGAGGATGGGCAAGGGGTATAGTGAGAGGGACAGAGGGAGAAAAAGAATGTGTATATAAATAAATAAGGGATGGGGTAGGAGGGGGAGGTGGGGCATTAGTGGAAGTTTGAGAAGTCAATGTTCATGCCATCAGGTTGGAGGCTACCCAGACGAAATATAAAGTTGTTCCTCCAACCTGAGTGTGGCTTCATCTTTACAGTAGAGGAGGCCATGGATAGACATGTCAGAATGGAAATGGGATGTGGAATTAAAATGTGTGGCCACTGGGAGATCCTGCTTTCTCTGGCGGACAAAGCATAAGTGTTCAGCAAAGCGGTCTCCCAGTCTGCGTCGGGTCTCGCCAATATACAGAAGGCCACATCGGGAGCACCGGACACAGTATATCACTCCAACCGACTCACAGTGAAGTTATCCAGCTTGGAAACAGACCCTTCAGCCCAAAATGCCTCCCTGAGCTTGATCCACCTACAGTTTTTTGCCCAGTTTCCCCTGAATGTTTCCTACCCAAGTACCCGTCCAAGTGGCATTAAAGTGCTGTGGTACAGTGAGGTGCCGGAAAAGTGCCAGGTCATGAAGGATCCGACCAACCCTGCTGACGAACTCCCATCAGTGAGGACTCTATGTCACATCCATGCCAGGACCACCAGATTCAGAAACAGGTAATTTCCCCAAGCAGTAAAGCTGATCAACACCTCCACCCACTAACCCACCCCTAACCACCGCCTCTTTATCATTTCCATAAGACCATAAGACAAAGGAGCAGAAGTCGGCCATTCGGCCCATCGAGTCTGCTCCACCATTTTATCATGAGCTGATCCATTCTCCCATTTAGTCCCACTCCCCCGCCTTCTCACCATAACCTTTGATGCCCTGGCTACTCAGATACCTATCAATCTCTGCCTTAAATACACCCAATGACTTGGCCTCCACTGCCGCCCGTGGCAACAAATTCCATAGATTCACCACCCTCTGACTAAAAAAATTTCTTCGCATTTCTGTTCTGAATGGGTGCCCTTCAATCCTTAAGTCATGCCCTCTCGTACTAGACTCCCCCATCATGGGAAACAACTTTGCCACATCCACTCTGTCCATGCCTTTCAACATTCGAAATGTTTCTATGAGGTCTCCCCTCATTCTTCTAAACTCGAAGGAATACAGTCCAGGAGTGGACAAACGTTCCTCATATGTTAACCCTCTCATTCCCGGAATCATTCTAGTGAATCTTCTCTGTACCCTCTCCAACGTCAGCACATCCTTTCTTAAATAAGGAGACCAACACTGCCCACAGTACTCCAAGTGAGGTCTTACCAGTGCCTTATAGAGCCTGAAGAACATCACATCCCTGCTCCTATACTCCATTCCTCTAGAAATGAATGCCAACATTGCATTCCCCTTCTTCACCACCGACTCAACCTGGAGGTTAACCTTAATGGTATCCTGTACGAGGACTCCCAAGTCCCATTGCATCTCAGAACTTTGAATTTTTTCCCCATTTAAATAATAGTCTGCCCATTTATTTCTTCTGCCAAAGAGCATAACCATACACTTTCCAACATTGTATTTCATTTGCCACTTCTTTGCCCATTCTTCCAATCTATTCAAGTCTCTTTGCAGACTCTCCGTTTCCTCAGCACTACCAGCCCCCCCACCTATCTTCACATCATCAGCAAACTTAGCCACAAAGCCATCTATTCCATAATCCAAATCGTTGATGTACAATGTAAAAAGAAGCGGCCCCAACACGAACCCCTGTGGAAAACCACTGGTAACCGCCAGCCAACCAGAATAGGATCCCTTTATTCCCACTCTCTGTTTCCTGCCAATCAGCCAATGCTCTATCCACGTATGTAACTTTCCTGTAATTCCATGGGCTCTTATCTTGTTAAGTAGCCTCACGTGTGGCACCTTGTCAAAGGCCTTCTGAAAATCCAAATATACAACATCCACAGCATCTCCCTTGTCTAGCCTACTTGTAACTTCCTCAAAAAATTGTAATAGGTTTGTCAGGCAGGATTTTCCTTTAAGAAATCCATGCTGAGTTCTGCCTATCTTGTCATATGCCTTGAGGTACTCTGTAACCTCATCCTTGACAATCGACTCCAACAACTTCCCAACCACCGATGTCAAGCTAACAGGTCTATAATTTCCTTTTTGCTTCCTTGCCCCCTTCTTAAATAGCGGAGTGACATTTGCAATCTTCCAGTCCTCCGGAACCATGCCAGCATCTATCGACTTTTGAAAGATCATCGCTAATGCCTCCACAATCTCCACAGCTACTTCCTTCAGAACACGTGGGATTGTGACTGCGCACACTTTTCTTCCCTGCCACCTTTGAGTGTCTGGTATACTGCTGATGTCTTCCTCAGTGAAGACTGATGCAAAATGCTCATTCAGTTCCTCTGCCATCTCCTTATCTCTCATTACAATTTCTCCAGCATTGTTTTCTATCGGTCCTATATCTACTCTCACCTGTCTTTTACTCTTTATATACTTGAAAAAGCTTTTAGTATCCTCCTTGATATTATTTGCTAGCTTCCTTTCATAGTTAATCTTTTCCCTCTTAATGACCTTCTTAGTTTCCTTTTGTAAGGTTTTAAAAACTTCCCAATCCTCTGTCTTCCCACTAATTTTTGCTTCCTTGTATGCCCTCTCCTTTGCTTTAACTTTGGCTTTGACTTCTCTTGTCAACCACAGTTGCACCCTTTTCCCATTCGAAAAATTCTTATTTTTTGGAATATACCTGTCTTGCACCTTCCTCACTTCTCACATAAACTCCAGCCACTGCTGCTCTGCCGTCTTTCCCGCCAGTGTCCCTTTCCAGTCAACTTTGGCTAGTTCCTCTCTCATGCCACTGTAATTTCCTTTACTCCACTGAAATACCGACCAATCAGACTTCGGCTTCTCTTTTTCAAATTCCACAGTGAACTCAATCATGTTATGATCACTGCCTCCTAAGGGTTCCTTCACCTCAATCTCTCTAATCACCTCCGGTTCATTACGCAATATCCAATACAGTACAGCCGATCCCCTAGTGGGCTCAACAACAAGCTGTTCTAAAAAGCCATCTCACAGACATTCTACAAATTCTCTCTCTTGAGATCCAGTGCTGACCTGGTTTTCCCAATCTACTCGTATGTTAAAATCCCCCACAATTATCATAACACTGCCCTTCTGACAAGCCTTTTCTATTTCCTGTTGTAATTTGTAGTCCACATCACTGCAGCTGTTTGGATGCCTATAAGTAACTGCCATTAGGGTTCTTTTACCCCTGTGATCTCTTAGCTCAACCCATAAAGATTCTGCACCTTCTGATCCTATATCACCTCTTTCTAATGATCTAATATCATTTCTTACTAATAAAGCCATGCCTCCCCCTCTGCCTACCTTCCTATCCTTCTGATACACCGTGTATCCTTGGACGTTCAGCTCCCAGAGACATGCATCCTTTAGCCACGTCTCAGTGATGGCCACAATATCATACCTGCCAATCTATAGCTGTACGACAAGATCATCCACCTTATTCCTTATGCTGCGTGTATTTAAGTATAACACCTGAAGACCAGTATTTGGTACTTCCATATTTCAGTATTTGGTATTTCCGGTCTGAGTCACCTTTGTAGAGACACTCCTGTTCCTAGCGCCACTTCATGGACACATGATCAATATATGTATGTAAACTATCTTATGTATTTAGATTTCTTCATGTCTCAATTATTGTGTTCTTCATCGAATTGTGTTTTTTTGTGATGCATCGGATGAGGAGTAACAATTGATTTGTTCCCTTTACACTTATGTACTGGAAATGACATTTTAAAATCTTGACTCTTGAACCTCTCGTCAGCAGCTCGTTCCAGATACCCACCATCTTCTATGTGGGAAACTTATCCCTCAGGTCCCCTTTAAATCTTTTCCCTTTCACCTTGAACCTGTGCTCTCTGATCTCAGATTCCCCTACACTGGAGAAAAGACTGTGACCACCCACCTTAGATAAGCCCCTCATAATTTTATAAAGATTCATAAGGTCACCCATCAGTTTCCAGAATTCCAGGGGAAACTGTCTCAGTTTATCCAGCCTCTTCTTCTAACCCAGCCCCCACAATGACACAGTTACACCTCGTGAATCTGTTTTGCTCCCTCTCTGACTGATCATATTTGTTCTGTAGCAAGGAGACTGGACTGGACACAATACTCTGAATGTGGTCACCTGAAGTGACTGGCATATTGTGGACAACACTCCCACCTGGTGGATCTCTGCTGGAATGATAGCTTCCTAGCAGACAACACTCCCACCTGTTGGTGTTCTGCTGCAATGACAGGTCCCTTTGGCTCACACTCGCACCTGGTCTGATTCTGATACAATGACAGGCCCCCATGTGGACAATGCTCAGGGACAAATGCATTCTGCTGAATTGAGGCAGAGCAGCAGCGAGGTCATAGATCCTATTCAGATTACAGAAGAAAAGGTGTTTGCTGTCTTGAAGCAGATCAGGGAAGATAAATCCCCAGGATCAAAGTGTTCTCTTGAACGTTGTGGGGGGCTTGTGCAGAAATTGCTTCATCCTCAGCAGAGATGCTGTACTTAAAAAATCCTTACCAATAGGTGAGTTGCCAGAGGATTGAAGCACAACTAAGAAAAGCTCTGAGAATAACAGAGGAAATTTTAGGCTGGTAGGCCAGACATCAATAGTGGGTAAGTTGGACCATAAGACCATTAGACATAGGAGCAGAAATAGGCCAAATGGCCCATCGAGCCTTGCTCCACCATTCCATCATGGTTGATATATTATTCCTCTCAATCCCATTCTCCTGCCCTCTGGGATCATTCTCGTAAACCTCCTCTAGACCCTCTCCAATGCCAGCACATCATTCTTAGATAAGGGGCCTAAAACTGTTCACAATACAAGTGTGCTCTGAAATATACCCAATAACATGGCCTGCACAGCCATCTGTGATAAGGAGTTCCAAAGATTCACCACCTCCTTGCTGAAGAATTGTTTTTCTCATCTCTATTCTAAATTAATAACCCTCTATTCTGAGGCTGTGCCCTCTGGCTCGAGACTTCACCAGTACAGGAAACCTCCTCTCCACACCCACCCTATCTAGGCCTTTCAATATTCAATAGGTTTCAATAAGATCCTCCCTCTCTCATTCTTCCTAGCTCCAGGCCCAGACCCAGACCCAGAGCCATCGAACACCTTAACTATGTTAACCCTTTCATTCTGAGATTATTCTTCTGAACCTCCGCGGTACCCTCTCCAATGCCAGCACATCTTTTCTCAGATAAGGAGCCTTAAATGGCTCACAATACTCCCTGTGTAGTCTGATTAGTGTCTTATAAAGCCTCAGCAGTATTCTGGTCTTTTTAAAATGATTGCTAATATTGCATTTGTCTTCATTACCACCAACTCAACCAGCAAATTAACTTTCAGGGAATTATGCATGAGGTCTGCCAATTTCTTTTGCACCACTGATTTTTGAATTTTCTCCCTGTTTTGCAAATATGTTATTGGAAAATATTCTAATAGCCTAGCTATATAAGTATTGGGATAGACCAGAACTGATTGGGGATTGTCAACAGGACTTTGTGTGTGTTTGGTCATGTCCAACCAATCTTATCGATGCTTTCAAGGAAGCTAGCAGGAAAGTTGATGAAGGCAAGGCAGTGGATATTGTCTACATGGTCTTTAGCAAGGTCTTTGATGAGGTCCCGCATGGGAGGTTGGTCAAGAAGGTTCAGTCGCTTGGTATTCAGGATGATGTAGTAAATTGGATTAGACATTGGCTTTCTGGGAGAAGCCAAAGAGTGGTCGTAGATGATTACCTGTCTGACTCGAGGCCTGTGACTGGTGTTGTGCCGCAGGGATCGATTGATTGTTGTTATCGGTATCAACAACCTGGATGAGAGTGTGGTAAACTGAATCAGCATATTTGTGGATGACACCAAGATTGGGGGTGTAGTGGACAGTGAGGAAGGCTATCAAAGTTTGCAGCGGGATCTGGACCACCTGGAAAATGGGCTAAAAATTATCATACAGAAGTTAATGCAGACAAGCGTGAGTTGTTGCAGTTTTGGAGGAGAAACCAGGGTAAGAGTCACACGGTGAATGATAGGGCACTGAGGAGTGCAGCAGAACAGAGGGATCTGGGAATACAGTTCCTAGTTCCTTGAAAGTGCCGTCACAACTAAAGAAAGCTTTTGGCGCATTGGCCTTCATAAATCAAAATATTGAGTACAAGACTTGGACTGTTTTTGCTGAAGTTGTATGAGATATTGGTGAGGCCTAATTTGCAGTACTTTATGCAATTTTGGTCACCTAACCTAACAACAGGAAGGATGTCATAATTTTCATAAGGATGTTGCCAGTACTTGAGGACCTGATTTATAGGGAAAGGTTGAATACATTTGGATTTTATTCCCTAGAGTGGAGAAGAATGAGGAGAGATGGGACACCACAGCAGCAAAGTGGATGGTGGACATTATTATTACAGCTCGGGCTGTCAGAGTTCGGATTTAAATTCCGGCACAATCAGTAAGGAGTTTGTACGTCCTCCCCGTGGAATGTGTGGATTTCTTCTGGGTGCTACAGTTTCCTCTCACAGTCCAACGATCTACTAGTTGGTAGTTTAATTGATCATTGCAAATTGCCCCGTGATTAGTCTTGGGTTAAATCGGGTGTTGCTGGCGGTGCAGCTCAAAGGGCTGGAAGGTCCTGTAATGATCTTTGCCCCACTGACCGCCCGTTGCCTAGGGTGAATAGCCGTCGACCCCGCCAAACAGTGCAATTACTTTGGTATGGATAAGGTGTGAGTCGCCCAATGATCAGCCACAACACAAATATGAAATAATATACAAAGTGTGAATAAAGAATTATACTTTATAGCAAATTTTTGGTGATGGGTCAGTAGAAACAACTGCAAGAAAAGGCGCCACATAAGTAACTTATCAGTCTTGTGCACATAATATTTTAATACGTTGGAGCTTACGCCTCCAATTCCATCCACAACGTCCTTCCTAGACTCCGGCCACCCTCTGAACCCTCGAGGTCCGGTGTCCGCTGCCCTGGAACCGCTGTCCGTTCCTCACACGTCCGTCCTCTCTGCTCGCCTCCCGAAAAAGCCCGCGCTCCTCAACTCAGCACACATATGCAAAATAACAGAACATGACTTCCATTGGCTAACAAATGAATACAATTTCCATTATCACACTGTATAACCCAAACATTGCAGTTACAGAGAACCCCTTGCTCAGCAGTTAACATTACGAGAAGCCATTTTAATATAACACTTCAGAGAAGCCATTTTGGTAATAAGCGATCAACAGTTAACAGTCCATCTAGTATACTGAGAGCCCTGCAGGCCTATTCTGCGCTGTATTTCTAAATAAAATCAAATAAAATGAAAATTTGATAGACGTCTCCAAGATTATGAGGAATATAGAAAGGGTTAAGGTTAGGAGCAGAATTAGACAATTCAGCCCATCGAGTCTGCTTCACCATTCCATCATGGCTGATCCTGGATCTCACTTAACCCCAAGCACCTGCCTTCTCGCCATATCCTTTGGTGCCCTGACCGATCAGGAAACAGTCAACTTCCACCTTAAATATACCCACGGACTTGGCCTCCAGAGCAGTTTATGGTAAAGCATTCCATAGATTCACTACTGTCTGACGAAAAGAAATTCCTCCTTACCTCTGTTCCAAAAGGTCACCCTTCAATGTTGAGGCTGTGCCCTCTAGTTTTGGATACACCCACCATAGGAAACATCCTCTCCACATTCACCCAATCTTGTCCTTTCAATGAAACCCCCTGCATTCTTCTAAATTCCAAAGAGTACAGGCCCAAAGCTGCCAAACACTTCTCATATGTTAACTCTTTCATTCCCAGAATCATCCTCGGGCACCTTTTCTCTTCATTTTAGCAATGGATTGGCTTATGAGGGAAACAATCACAGAAAAGAAAGGGGGTATTCAATGGACACTTACCTCAACACTTGAAGACCTAGTTTTTGCTGAAGATATCAGTCTGCTAGCGAGTCGTCATTGTGACATGCAGGAGAAATCAGACAGACTTACATATCATATGCATCGCAACTTGGGATGAACATTCAAGTGAGAAAAACAAAGATCATGAAGATGAACGCTTCCAACCTCCAACCAGTAATCATCAATAATCAGCAAGTGGAAGAGGAAGATGAGTTCACATACCTTGGGAGTAAAGTCAGCACTGATGGAGATAGTGGTAAGGACGTATTAACAAGACTACCTAAAGCAAATCAAGCTTTTGGCAGCCTCAGTGCAGTTTGGAAATCCACACAACTCAAACTTAACACCAAAATCAGAATTTTTAAAAGCAATGTCCTAAGCGTGCTACTTTATGGAAGTGAATGTCGGAAGATGACGAAAGACATCTGCAAGAAACTTGACACATTCCAGACAAAATGTCTACGACGTATCAAGAAGATCTTCTGGCCTGAGGAGATCAGAAACCAAGACTTGCTTACATCTTTCAATATGGAATCAATCTCAGTTTGTGTGAAACGAAGACGATGGAGATGGCTGGGCCATGTAATGAGAATGCCAAATGATCAACCAGCAAAAGTAGCACGAAGGTGGACCCCACAGGGAAAGCGAAGTAGGGGCAGGCCCAAGATGACGTGGTGAAGATCTGTGGAAGCAGAACTGAAAGAAGTAGGCATGAACTGGGTAACGGCGAGCAGCAGAGCGAAAGACCGGCAGAAATGGAAGACCCTTGTGGAGGCCTCGTGTGCCACCTTGGCACTAAGGGTTCAGATGACAATGATTGTTCCTTTTACCAAAAGGGATTATCATACATTTCCCAACACTGTATTCCATCTGCCACTTTCTTACCCAATCTTCAATTTGTCACAGTCCTGTTGCAATCACATTGCTTCCTCAGCACTACCTACTCCCCCACCTATCTTCGTATCATCCACAAACTTTGCCACAAAGCCATCAATTTTATTATCCAAATCATTGACAAGCAATGTGTAAAGTCACGGTCCTGATACTGACCCCTGAGAAACACCACTAGTCACTGGCAGACAACCAGAAAAGGTCCCTTTTATTCCGATATGGACCATGAATTCTGACTGCTCACCCTCCCTTTGCAGAGTATTGTGGACACATTCATGAACATCCTGGACACCGGCACCTGGGAGGTAAACTACCATCTGTGTTTCCTCTTTCCGTCCACAGCATCGCCTGTCTGTACCCCTGACTATAGAGTCTCCTATTACTGCTGCCAAACTCTTCAGTTCATTTTTGAGCCACAGGGCCAGACTCAGTGCCAACAGTACTCAAAATGGAGTACTTATTGTTGAGAGGGATGGCCACAGGGGTTCTCTCTGCGTAACGAGATGTAATTGCTGCTTGGGGCCCACTGTATTTAGTGATCATCGGGTCTGCTCCCTGGGTGATGTCAACAAAGTCCCTTCAATGATGTCATATTCATCCCTTGAGCACGTCTGAAGATGGTGTCCGATGTCCAAATACAGACCGGGAAATGTGTTGTCCTTAATACTCAGGGTTCCTTTACCTTAAGCTTCCTAATCAAATCTGGTTGATTACTCTACAGCCAATCCAGAATTGTTTTGCCCCCAGTGGGCTCAAACACAAACTGCTCTAAAAAGCCTTCCCATAGGCATTCTACAAATTCCCTCTCTTGAGGTCCAGCACCAACCTGATTTTCCATGTTGACCTGCATGTTGAAATCCTGAGGGGGACCAATATCCTTGTTGGCAAGTTTGCCAGAGCTGTTGTGGACGGTTTCAACTAATTTGGCATGGAGATAGGAACTGGAGTGATAGGGCTGGGGGTGGGACAGTTGGTATACAGCTCGATGCAGTGTGTCGTGAGACTGTGAGGAAAGACAGGCAGATGAGAGGGCAAAATTGCAGTTAGTGGGTTCAGTTAAAGTGTACCAGGGGTACAAAATTGAAAAGGATGATGAATACAGGATTAAAAGTGTGATATTTCAATGCACGCAGTATACGGAATAAGGTAGATGATCTTATAGCACTGTTAGAGGTTGGTAGGTATGACATTGTGGGTATCATGGAGTCATGGCTGAAAGAAGATCCCAGTTGGGGGGTTAACAATCAAGGATACATATTGTCTCAAAAGGACAAGCCGGTAGGCAGAGGGGTAGGGTTGGTAAAAAACTGAAATCAAAGCCTGAGAGAGAAGTGACATAGGAATGGAAAATGTTGAATCCTTGTGAGTAGAGTTAAGACCTGCAAGGTAAAAAGACTCTGTTGGGGGTTATGTACAGGCTGCCAAACAGTAGACAGGATGTGGGATAGAAATTTCAACAGGTAATAGAAAAGGCATGTAATAAGGACATTATTATGATAGCGATGGCATATTTGAAAATGCAGGTAGATTGGGAAAATCAAGTTGGTGCTGGATCCCAAGAAAGGGAATTTGTAGAAAACCTATGAGATGGCTTTTTAGAGCATCTTCTGGTTGAGCTCACTAGGAGAAAAGCAATTCTGGATTGGGTGTTGTATAATGATCCAGATTTGGTTAGGGGGCATAAGGTAAAGGAACCCTTCGGAGCTAATCATCATAATATGATAGAATTCACCGTGGAGTTTGAGAAGGAGAAGATAAAGTCAGATGCATTAGTATTAGAGTGGAGTAAAGGAAATTACAGAGGCATGAGAGAGGAGCTGGCCAAAGTTGACTGGGAGGGGAGGCTGAGTGGTTGTCGACAGGGCCTATGGAGAGGTCATTACAGACAAGGTGAAAGGACACAGGAAACTGGGTGACAGTCAGGAGGGTGAACCGCCAATGCAGACTACCCCTGTGGCCACCCCTCTCAACAACAACTAATTCACTTTGGATACTGTTGGAGGGATGTCCCAGCGGAAGAATGTTACAGCAGTCAGGTCCCTAGCACTGAGTCTGGCTCTGTGGCTCAGAAGGAAAGAGTGGACAACAGGTGAGCTGTGGTTAGAGAGGGTTCATAAGTTAGGGGAACAGAAAGGAGAATATGTGGATGACAGTGAGATTCCAGGTTGGTATGTTCCCTCCCAGATTCCGAGGCATCTGACATCGAGGCCTCAGCATTCGTAAGTGGGAGGGTGAGCAGCCAGAGGTCGTGGTCCATATAGATACCAATGAGGGGGAGGGTGAACTCTCTGACCCCAGAAAAGATGGGAAGAAAATGACCCTGAGACAAGAGAGGTGGTTTCACACCATCACCACGACTCAGTCAATCCGTGGAGGAGAATGGTTGTGGCTATTGGGTTAGTACCAAGAAGTAGAAGGGACACAAATGTTATCCACATATTCCACGGGGAGGATGTACAAACTCCTTACAGACAGCGCTGGAGTTCAACTCCGAACTCTGACAGCCTGAGTAGTAATAACGTCGCACTAACCGCTGTGCTTCTGTGGTGCCCATCTCTCCTCATTCTTCTCCACTTGAGGAAATAAAGTCCTAATATATTCAGCCTTTCCCATTAATTCAGGTCCTCAAGTACTGGCAACATCCTTGCAAAATTTATCTTTCAATCTTATTGACATCTTTCCAGTTGCAAGGTGATCAGAACTGCACAAAATACTCCAAATTAGGTCTCACCAACAACTTATACAACTTCAACATAACATCCCAACTCCTGTACTCAGTGCTTTGATCCATCAAGGCCAATGTGCCAAAAGCTTTCTTCACGACCCTCTCTATCCATGATGCCACTTTCAAGGAATTATGGATCTGTATTCCTGGATCCCTCTGTTCTACCACACTCCTCAGTGTAAGTCCTACCCTGGTTTGTCCTCCCAACGTGCAACACCTTACACTCATTTGCATTGCCCTCTATCTGATATTTTTAGCCCATTTTCCAGTCGGCCCAGATCCCGCTGTAAAATTCGATAGCCTTCCTCATTGGCTATCGTAGACAGTTGATTTTAGATTTGCCACTATTGTGAGGCCCCTCCAGAAAGTATCTCTTCCCAGTCAGCCAGATCTGCCTCAGCTTTAGGCCTCCTAGACGGCAGTCAGGAGTTTCACCATTTAATTGATCATAAGAACGGTTTTGCTCTGGTCGTTTTCACTCTGGACCATGGGGAAAGACATGATGTACTGTCGTTTGTTTCTGTATATGAGAAGTCCCAGCTGAATGGTCCATGACACCTACCAAACTCTAACTGTGCTACTAGATCATCTGCCTCATTCTGTATACTTCATGGATTCAAACATAACACCTTCAGTCCTATATTCATCACCCTTTTAGATTTTGCCCCCACGTTACACTTCAACTCATCCCACTGACTGTGGTTTTGTCCTATCATCCCTCTGTCCTTCCTGTCAGTCTCACCACACAATGCACCTGCCTGTATATGAAATGCCCCATCCTCAGCCCTAGCACTCCAGTTGCCATCCCCCTGCCAAATTAGTTTAAATCCTCTTTGACAGCTCCAGCAAACCTGTCCAAAAGGATATTGGGCTCCCTTGGGTTCAGGTGTAACCTATCCTTTTATAAAGGTCACACATAAATCCCAATAACCCAGAAATCTGAACCTGTACTGCCATCCTATCCTGTCCTGACTCAGATGTGGCACTGAGAGTAATACAGAGATTGCTACCTTGGAGGTCCTGCTCTTCAGCCTCTTCCCTAACTCCTTGTCCTCACTGCACAGGACATCTTCCCCTTTTCTACCTGTGTCATTGTGCCAATGTGCACCACGTCCTGCAGTTTGGTTCTTACCAAAAGGTCATTGAGGCATCAGTTGTGTTCGGGCTGCTGTTGGGTGGGTGGGTGGGGGTCAGTTATGGATTGTGTTTGTAGTTGATACAAAGATGTTTAAGGACCTTTTCTGTTTTTTTTGGGATTGGACATTTGGGAAGGTTAACACTTGTTGTTTGAATATCAGCCTCCTTCCACATTGATTATATACAGACTGTATTGGTTAAGAGTGAGGTGTCAGACTGCGGGCAGTAACACTGGTCACTTCATTATTAGCCACACTGGCAACTTTGAGCTAGTCATGCAGAGCCATATTTCAGACAACATGGAAACAGGTCCTTTGGCTCATCCAGTCCATGCCAACCAAGATACCCCATTCGAGCGAGACCCATTTGTCAGCATTTGGCCCATAACCTTCTAAACCAGCGGCTCACAACCAGGGTTCAATGGACCCCTTTGGTTACTTGTAGGCGTCCATGGCACAAAAAGATTGGGAACTCCTGTTCTAAACCTTTCCAATTTATGTATCTGTTCAAAGTTGTTATTGTACCTGCCTGGACCACTTCCTCTGGCAGCTCACTCCATATACATAGCACTCTCTATGTAAATAAAGTTGCCCCTCAAGTTCCTTTTCAGTCTTTTTCCTTCTCACCTTAAACCTATGCCCTCTAATTCATAATTCCCTACCTCAAGGAACAAAACAGTGTGCATTCACCCTGTCAATACCCCTCAGGATTTACGGACCTCTATGAGATCATCTCTCAGCTTCCTTCACTTGAAGGAAGGAAGTCCCTGCCTATCCAATCTCCCCCTATAACTCAGTCACTCAAGTCCCTCAGAACCAAACATGATACTCCAAGTAACACTCACAAATAGCTGGAGGAACTCAGTGGGTCAGACAGCATCTATGAAGGGGGATTAATTGATCACCTTCCAGCTTGTCCTCATTAGACCCTCTCCCAACTTTCTTATTCTGGCTTCTTCCCCCTTCCTTTCAAATTCTGATGAAGGTTCTCTGTCTGAAATGTCAACTATTTATTCCCCTCCATTGATGCTGCCTGACCTAGTGAGGTCCAACATTTTATGTTTGTTACTCTGTATTTCCTGCATCTGCAGAATCTCTTGTATTTATGATACTGTAAGTGTGGCTTCACCAGTGTCCTGAACAACTGCATCATAATCTCCAAACCTTTATACGTAATGTCTGAGTTACGCAGGTGAGCATGGCAAGTAGTCTTCTTCACCACTCTGTCATCCTTTGACTCCAGTTTCAGTAAGCCTTGCATGTCTACTCCAAGTTTTCCCTGTCCTGCAACACTCCCCAGGGCCTTACCATTCACTATGAATGTTGAACCTGAATTTGACTTTTCAAAATGCAACTTATCCGAAATGAACTCCACTTGCCATTCCTCAATCCATGAACTCCACTGATCAAAATTGCCCTGTAATTTTTGATAACCGTTTTCTCTGTTCACTCTACCATCTATTTCAGTGACATCTGCAAACTTACTAACCTTGTCTTGTACATTCTCATCTGAATCATTGATATAGATGACAAACAATAATGTGTTCTGCATCAATGTCTACTACACAGCACTAGGTACAGGTCTTCAGTCAGAGAAATTACCTTTCACATTCAAATCTGATTTCTACTATCAATCCAATTGTGTATCTGTCATGAGCCCTGCAGGTCTCTGCAGCATGCAGCATGCCGCATAGCACTGGGGTAAAGCTTGGTTTTTCAAACACCTGTACTTACAAACTGGTGTCTCAACTAGACCCATTATGCCCTTGTGCTTTCTGTTTAATCTTCTCAAGTTAATCGTGACTGGCATGGGTTTTCCACATTCTCTGATTATTTAAAGCAGACTCTCGTTTAGCCTGTTTGCAGAGTCCCTCTGTGTGTTTAGAATGATTTGTCATGGGGTGTCACTTGGTTGTGCCACCAAAGCTCTGTTGCCTTTCCCGTGTCTAACCTCTTGTTTCCGTCTCTCCATGGAAGACTGGTGTTCCTCCACACCTGGGCTGAGTCATTGCCAGTGCTCACCAAGCCAAAGTCTGCTGTCCCTCTGTATCTAGGCCAGTCGTTGTCAGTGCAAACTGTGACAGGATCAGATTACTCAGCTATCCCCGGATTCCTTGTCATCTGCACTTCCAGAATAGTCTACTTTGTGTTTCCTTATGAAAGGCCTTACTGACGTCCATATGAACTCTGTCTCCTGGCCTTCCCTCACTGCCATTCTGCCAATTTATGTCCCACAAATGTCATCTGTACCATTCTTCAACTCCTAAGATCTTATTAGCTGTCATTCTTAAGTTTTCGAATGAAATCAATATGTGGCCATAAAAAGATAGGAACTGTAGGCCATTATTGGGGTGGGCAAGTGTTAGAGTGGTCTGGCTTTGGCTCAGCAGGCTGAGGCGAGGACCGACTTGGGCAAGCACAGATGGAGGTTCGAAGTAAGTAAGAAAGTACGTTTTTCTTATTAATTTTCTAGCGAGCATTTTCAGTTCAATAATGGGCTTAAAGGTGCATTAGAAAATTGTTTAGTTTGTGTAATCTTCCAACAGTGCATTCAAAACTGGCTCCTAAGTGAAGCACAACTTACATTTAAAAGAGCAGTTGAAATCACTGTTTCAATGGAAACCACAGTCAGAGATGCAATTGAGTTGCAGGCAGGAATGAAAGTGAGTGTGAACAAAATTGCAACGTCTAAACAGAAACCAACCTGGCCAAACAAATTGTGTTACCATTATGGCAGGGGCTCACATTCATCAAACAAATGGAGGTCGAAAGGTGAAAGTTGCAGAAAATACAGCAAAGTAGGACACATACTGTCTGCGTGTCAGGCAGGCAAAAATAAATGGACTGCTTAGGGAAGAGAAATCGCTAAAAAGTCAAGTTGCAGTTTCAAAAAGAGCTCTAATCTGCACACTGTTGATGAAAAATCTGATCACGTTGAGAGTGACACAGGACTGTGTATGCTTGAGATTTACAGAGTGAACATCAACAATAGACAAGCAATATGGCTTACACCAGAAGCAAATGAAAAATAAATTGAAATGGAATTGGATGCTGGCTCAGTTGTTCCTTCATTCCACAAAATGAGTTTGAACGGCATTTCAAAGATACTGAACTGAAGCTTCCAGATATTCAACTAAGAATTTGTTCTGGAAAAAAGGGTCAATCCTGTGGCAATAACTGAAGTAACTGTGAAATACAACAACCAACAATTCACATTGAGCTTGTATGTGGTAAAAACAGAAAGACCACCAGTGTCGGGGAGTGATTGGCTGAGTCAATTGCAACATGATAGGAAATCCATCCACCATTTGCATGCCCTCGTCCCCTGTACTGAAGCTATGGAAAGGAAATGTATGTCGCATCCGGAGTTTCTCCGGTTAGCGGACAATTCCCTCCACGCCTCACTGATGTAGTGGGGAACCACGTACAAGGCAAGTTACAGCAGTAGCTTCCCATTGCTTTCTACCGGGTGAGTTTCAAAAGAGATCACCAGTTTGTAACCCAGCACGGATGGAAAGCGTACAGGGGAGCCGGCTGGATTCGAACTCTGGACCTTTCATTCCAAAGTCCGACGCTGATTCCACTACGCTACCAGCTGGGTCAATGAAGCTATATAATAGTGAATTAAGAAAGCTACTGGATGATACCATGGCATAATTCCAGGATGGCACTAGAAAACTCACATATCAAGGGTAACATAGTGTTAAATGAAAATGCCGCACCCAAGTTTTGCAAGGCCCATCTGGTTCATTATAACATCTGTGATAAATTAGCCAGTGAGCTCGATCACGTGGAGGCTGAAGGAATTCTTTCCAAGGTTGAGTGGAGACCATGAGCAATGCCAGTGGTCCCAGTAGCCAGGAAGAATGGGTCTGTCGGGATCTGTGGTGATTTTAAGGTTACTATCAACCCAGTACTGAAAGTAGATCAATACCCTCTGGCTAGGATGGAGGATATCATTGCAAACCATTCTGGAGGAAAACACTTCACCAATGTGGATTTAGCTGATTCCTACTTGCAGATGGAGCTGGAAAAAGAGTCCAAAGGTTCCTGCCAAACCTGGCTACTGTGCCCCATCCCTTGAAGTCATTACTACAGATGGGGAAGAAATGACAATGGACAAAGCAGTGTGAGGTGACTTTCAAAAAAAGGTAAAGAAAATGGTGACTTCAGACACTGTATAGATGGGAGCTTAACATCCAAGGAGACAACCGACAGGCAGATAGGCAGAGGGGGCAGAGTGGCTCTGTGAATAAAAAAAATGAAATCAAATCTTTAGGAAGAGGTGACAACAGAATGGAAGAAGTAGAATTCTTGTGGGTAGAGTTGAGAAACTGTAAGGGTAAAAAGTCCTTGATCGGAGTTACAAACCGGCCTCTGAACAGTAGCCAGGACGAAGGATACAAATTACAGTGGGTGATAGAAAAAGCATCTCAAAAGGGTAATGTTACAATAATTGTTGGAGATTTCAATATGGAGGTAGATTGGGAAAATCAGGTTTGAAGTGAAACATGGGGACAACATCGAAAAGGGCGATGAAGGTTTTATATATGAATACACACTTTATATGGAATAAGGTTAATGATCCTGTCGCACAGTTAGATTGGCAGGTATGATGTTGTGTGCATAACTGAGACGTGGCCGGAAGAAGATTATAGCTGGGAACTTCATATCCAAGAATACACACTGTAACACACATCAAAGTTGCTGGTGAACGCAGCAGGCCAGGCAGCATCTCTAGGAAGAGGTACAGTCGACGTTACGGGCCGAGACCCTTCATCAGGACTAACTGAACGAAGAGCAAGTAAGAGATTTGAAAGGGGGAGGGGGAGATCCAGACTGATAGGAGAAGACAGGAGGGGGAGGGATGGAGCCAAGAGCTGGACAGGTGATTGGCAAAAGGGATATGAGAGGATCATGGGACAGGAGGCCCAGGGAGAAGGAAAAGGGGGAGCGGGGGGGAAACCCAGAGGATGGGCAAAGGGTATTGTCAGAGGAACAGAGGGAGAAAAAGGAGAGAGAGAGAAAGAATGTGTGAATATTAATAAATAACGGATGGGGTACGAGGGGGAGGTGGGGCATTAGCGGAAGTTTGAGAAGTCAATGTTCATGCCATCAGGTTGGAGGCTACCCAGACGGAATATAAGGTGTTGTTCCTCCAACCTGAGTGTGGCTTCATCTTTACAGTAGAGGAGGCCGTGGATAGACATGTCAGAATGGGAATGGGATGTGGAATTAAAATGTGTGGCCACTGGGAGATCCTGCTTTCTCTGGCGGACAGAGCGTAGGTGTTCAGCAAAGTGGTCTCCCAGTCTGCGTTGGGTCTCGCCAATATATAAAAGGCCACATCGGGAGCACCGGACGCAGTATATCACCCCAGCTGACTCACAGATGAAGTGTCGCCTCACCTGGAAGGAGTGTCTGGGGCCCTGAATGGTGGTAAGGGAGGAAGTGTAAGGGCATGTGTAGCAGTTGTTCCACTTACAAGGATAAGTGCCAGGAGGGAGATCAGTGGGGAAGGATGGGGGTGACGAATGGACAAGGGAGTCGCATAGGGAGCGATCCCTGCGGAAAGCAGAAGGGGGGGAGGGAAAGATGTGCTTAGTTCTGGGATCCCGTTGGAGGTGGCGGAAGTTACAGAGAATAATATGTTGCACCCGGAGACTGGTGGGGTAGTAGGTGAGGACCAGGGGCACCCTATTCCTAGTGGGGTGGCGGGAGGATGGAGTGAGAGCAGATGTGCGTGAAATGGGGGAGATGCGTTTGAGAGCAGAGTTGATGGTGGAGGAAGGGAAGCCCCTTTCTTTAAAAAAGGAGGACATCTCCCTCGTCCTGGAATGAAAAGCCTCATCCTGAGAGCAGATGTGGCGGAGACGGAGGAATTGTGAGAAGGGGATGGCATTTTTGCAAGAGACAGGATGAGAAGAGGAATACTCCAGATAGCTGTGAGAGTCAGGAGGCTTATAGTAGACATCAGTAGATAAGCTGTCTCCAGAGATAGAGACAGAAAGATCTAGGAAGGGGAGGGAGGCATCGGAAATGGACCAGATAAACTTGAGGGCAGGGTGAAAGTTGGAGGCAAAGTTAATGGCTATGTTGGTAAAGAAATGAAATCAAATCCTGACAATGAGGTGACATTGGATTGGAAGATGTGGAATCCTGGTGGGTAGAATTAAGAAACTGCAAGGGTTAAAAGTCCCAGATAGGAGTTATATACAGAACTCCTAACAGTAGCTGGAATGCAGGATATAAATTACAACAGGAGATAGAAAAGACATATCAAAAGGGCAGTGTTACGATAGTCATGGGCTTTTCAATATGCAGGTAGATTGAGAAAATTAGGTTAGCGCTCGATCCCAAGACAGATTATTTGTGGAGTGCCTGCAAGATGACTATCGAGCAGGGGAAAGACGACTCTGGATTGGGTATTGTACAATGAGCTGGAATTGATTAGGGTAAAGGAATCCCCAGGAGATAGTGATCATCATTTGCTGGAATTCATCTGACAATTTGAGAGGGAGAAGCTAATGTCAGATGTATCGGTATTACAGTGGAGTAAAGGGAATGACAAAGGCATGAGACAGGAGCTGGCCAGAATTGATTGGAAGAAGTTAGTAGCAGGGATGGCAGCAAATCAGGAAAGGCTGGAGTTTCTGAGAGCAATTTGGAAGGTGTAGAATAGATAAATCCCAAAGAAAAACTATCCTAAAGGCAGGATGACGCATCCCTGTCTGACAAGAGAAGTGAAATACACCATAAAAGCAAAAAAGAGGGCATTTAATAGAACAAAATTTAGTGGGATTGAGAAGCTTTCAAAAACCAACACAAGGCAACTAATAAAGGCATAAGGAGGGAAAGATAACATATGAAGGTAACCAAGCCAATAATATAAAAGAGGACACCAGATTTTTTTCAGATATGAAAATAGTAAAGGAGAGGCAAGAGTCGATATGGAAAATGATGCTGGACAAGTAGTAATGGGGCACAAGGAAATGGCGGATGAAGTGAGGAAGTATTTTGCATCAGTCTTCACTGTGGAAGACAATAGCAGTATGCCAGAAGTTTGGGAGTGACAGGGGGCAGAAGTGAGTGCAGTTGCTATTACTAGTGAGAAGGTCCTTGGGAAGCTGAAAAGTCTGAAGGTAGATACATTACTCAGACCAGATGGACTAAACACCAGATTGTGAAAGAGGTAGCTGAAAAGATTGTGGAGGTAGTCATCATGATCTTTCAAGAACTAATAGATTCTGGCATGGTACCGGAGGACTGGAAAATTGCAAATGTCACTCCACTCTTCAAGAAATGAGGGAGGCAGAAGCAAGGAAACTTTGGGCCAGATAGCCTGACCTCAGTGGTTGGGAAGATGTTGGAGTTGACTATTAAAGATGTGGTTTCGGGGTACTTGGAGGCATATGATAAAATTGGCTAAAGTCAGTATGGTTTCCTTAAGGGAAAATCCTGCCTGCCAAATCTGTTGGAATTGTTTTAGGAAATAACAAGCAGGATAGGCAAAGGATAAGCGGTGGGCATTATGGACTTGGATTTTCAGAAGGCCTTGACAAGGTGCTACACATGAGGCTATTTAACAAGGTAAGAGCCCATGGTATTAATGGGAAGATACCAGCATGGACAGAGCATTGGCTGATCAGCAGGGGCAAAGACTGGGAAGAAAGGAGCTATTTCTGGTTGGCTGCCAGTGATTAGTGGTGTTCCACAGGGGTCTGTGTTGGGACTGCTTCTTTCTATGTGAAAGTTAATGATTTGTATGACTAATTGATGGCTTTGTGGCCAAATTTGCAGTCGAGATGAAGACAGGTGGATGGTTGGGTAGTGCTGGGGAAGCAGGAAGTTTGCGGAAGGACATAGGTAGATTCAGAGAATGGGAAAATAAGTGGCAGAGGCAGATCAAATACAGTGTTGGGAAGTGTATGGTCATACATTTTAGTAGAAGGAATAAAAGTGTATGGGGAAAAAATTCAAAAGTCCAAATTGCAAAGGGACTTGGAAGTCCTTGTGCAAGATTCCCTAAAGGTGAACTTGCAGGTTGAGTTCGTGGTGAAGATGGTAAATACAATGTTGGCATTCATTTTGAGAGGACTAGAATAGAAAAGCAAGGCTTTATAAGGCACTGGTGAGGCCTCACATGGAATATTATGAGCAGATTTGGGCCCTTATCTAAGAAAGCATCTGCTGACATGGAGAGGGTTCAGTGGTGGTTCACGAGAATTATTCTGGGAATGAAAGGGTCATCATACGAGGAGCATTTGTTGACTCTGGGCCTCTACTCCCTGGAGTTCAGGAATATGAGGGGGGACCTCATTGAAACCTATTGAGTGTTGAAAGGCCGAGATGAAATTGATGTAGGGAAGATGTTTACAATACTGTGGGAGCTTTGGACCAGAATGCACGGCCTCTGAATAGAAAGACACACATTTAGAATGGAGATAAGGAGGGATTTCTTTTGCCACAGGGTGGGGATCTGTGGAATTTGTTGCCACAGGCGGCTGCAGAGGCCCCATCATTGGGTGTATTTAAGACAAAGGTTAACTGGTTCTTGATCAGAGAGGATGTGAAAGGTTACAGGGAGAAGGCAGGAGAAAGGGTTTGAGAAGGAAAAAAGATCAGCCTTGATGAAATGGTGTAGCAGGCATGTTGGGCCAAACGGCCCACCTGTTCCTATGTCTTATAATTTTTCTGGAGTGTCGTTGCTAAAACTGAAGAGCAGGGAGAAGGTGCTTGGGAAGCTGAAAAGCATGGAGGTGTACCAGATGGACTAAACCACAGGGTTCTGAAAGAGGTAGCTGAAGAGATTGTGGAGGTATTAGTAATGATCTTTCAAGCATCAATAGGTTCCGGTGTGGCTCCTGAGGATGGAAAATTGCAAATGTCATGATATTCTTTAAGAAAGGAGGGAGGCAGAAGAAAGGAAATTATCGGCAATTTAGCCTGACTTTAGAGTTTGGAAAGATGTTGGAATCTCTTATTAAGGATGAAGTTTGGGTACTTGAAAGCACATGATAAAATAGGCCAATTGTATCCTTGAGGGGAAATGTTTCTTGACAAATCTGTTGGAATGCTTTGAGGAAATAATAGGCAGGATAAACAAAGGAGAGTCAGTGTATGTTGTTTATTTGGATTTTCAGTCGGCCTTTGACAAGATGTTACACATGAGGCTGCTTAACAAGAGCCCATGGTATTGCAGGAAAGATACTAACATGAACAGAAGATTGGCTGATGAGCAGACGGCAAAGAGTGGAAATAAAGGGGGTCGAACTGATTGTCTGATGGTGACCAGTGATTTGCCACAGGAGCAGTTGTTGAGACCGCTTCTGTACACGTTTTATGTCAATGATTTGGATGAAGGATTTGATGGCTTTGCGGCCAAGATTGCAGACAATATGAAGATAGGTGGAGGGGCTGGTAGTGTTGAGGAAGCAGAGTGTCTGTAGAAGGACTTAGACAGATTAAGGGAATGGGCAAAGTGTCAGATGGAATATTATGTAGAGAAGTGCACTGTCATGCAATTTGACAGAAGAAATAAAAGTGTGGACTATTTTCTAAATGAGGAGGAAATTCCAATATCAGAGAAGCAGAGAGATTTGGAAGTCCTAGTGTAGGATTCCCTTAAGGTTAACTTGCAAGTCGAGTCGGTGGGAAGGAAGCCAAATTGAACGTTTGCATTCATTCCAAAAGGACTGGAATACAAAAGCAAGAATGCAATGCTGATGCTTTTTACGGCACTGGGCAGACGGCACTTGGAGCATTGTGAGCAGATTTTGGTCCCTTGTCTACAAAATAATTGTGCTGGCATTGGAGAGGGTCCAGAGGAGGTTTATGAGAATGACCCCAGGAATTAAAGAGTTAATATATGAGAAGCAGTTGATGGCTCTGGGCCTGTACTCCCTGGGGTTTAGAAAAATGAGGGGGGATCTCATTGCAACCTATTAAATGTTGAAAGGTCTAGCAGTGCAGTGGATGTTACCTATGGTGGAGGAGTCTGGGACCAGAGGGCACAGCCTCAGAATAGAGGAGCGTCCGTTTAAAACAGAGGTGGAAAAATGTCTTTAGTCAGAGGCTGCTGAATCTGTGGAATTCATTGCCACAGACAGCTGTGCAAGCCATCACTGGGTATATTTGAGTCAGAAGTTGACAGATTCTGGATTAATCGTGGCATCAAAGGTTGCGGGGAGATGGCAAAAGAATGAGGTTAAGAAGGACAATAAATTAGCCATGTTGGAGCGGCAGAGTCTACCTGATGGGCTGAATGGTTTAATTCTTTAATGTGTCTTATGGTCATTTGGTTTTAAATCAAGGCATATTTGCTACCCTCCACTCTGCCGGCACCTCACCTGTCACTAATGATGAATCCAATATCTCAGCCAGTTCTCTTGCAAAAGGATACAGATCATAGACTCAGAGTTATTCAGCTTGGAAACAGGCTCTTCAGCCCAAAATGCCTCCCTGAGCTGGTACCATCTGCCAGCTTTTTGCCCTGAACGTTTCCTATCCAAATACCTGTTCAAATGGTATTGAAATGCTGTATTTGTAGTTGTACCTGCAGCTACTACTTCCTCTACAATTGGGAGAGTTCAGAGCCTCTTCCCATCAGGAAAGCTAACCAACACCTCTACTTTCTGAGGAGGCTGAAGAGAGCTGGACTATGCACATCTGTACACACAACCTCCTGCAGGTGCACAGTAGAAAGCTTCCTAACATGCTCCATCCCTGATTGGAACAGAAACTGCACTGTGGTGTACTGGAGGGCTCTGTAATGGGTAGTCAAAACTGCCTATAGCATCACTGGCACCAGCCCTCCAGCTAAAAAGGATATATATACAGAAAGGTGCTGGAAAAGGGCCAGTAACATCATAAAGGATCCCACCCTGCTCACGGACTACTTGTCCCACTCCCATCAGGGAGGCTACGTAGCGTCCACACCAGGACCACCTGACTCTAAAACAGTTACTTTCCCCAAGCAGTGAGGCTGATCAACACCTCCACCCACTACCTCACCTCTCCACACCCCCAACCACCACTACTTTATCACATCCTGTCAGTCTCCCAATGTACAGACACTCCTGTGCCTAGCGTCACTTACAATCAATCTATGTATATAAGTTATATTTATTGTGTTTTTTATTATTGTGTTCTTAATCATTTTGTGTTTTATTCAGTGCTGATTCAGATGAAGAATAACAATTATTTTGTTCTCCTTTACACTGATGTACTGGAAATGACATTTAAAAATCTTGAATCTTGAATCTTTCATCAGCAGCTCAATCTATGTGCCCACCACCTTCTGTGTGGGAAACTTATCCCTTAGGTCCCCTTTAAATCTTTCCCCTCTCACCTTGAACCTGTGCCGTCTACTCTCAGACTCCCCCACCTTGGAGAAAAGACTGGAAGGACTGTTTAGGGCCCTGGATGGTAGGAGATGTCCTCCTTTTTAAAGAAAGGGGCTTCCCTTCCTCCACCATCAACACTGCCCTCAACCACATCTCTTCCATTTCACGCACGTCTGCTCTTACCCCATCCTCCTGCCACCCTACAAGAGATAGGGTTCCTCTTGTCCTCACCTACCACCCCACCAGCCTCTGCGTCTCCACATAATTCTCAGAAACTTTCACCACCTCCAGTGGGATCCCACCACCAAGCACATCTTTCCCTCCTCCCGCCACCACTTTCTGCTTTCCACTGGGATCACTCCCAACACCACTCCTTTGTCCATTCGTCCCTCCGCACTGATCTCCCTCCTGGCACTTATCCTTGCAAGTGGAACAAGTGCTTCACCTGCCCCGACACCTCTTCCCTCACTGCTATCCAGGGCCAGAAACAGTCCTTCCAGGTGAGGCGACACTTCAGCTGTGAGTCTGTTAGGGTTATATACTGTGTTTGGTGCTGTCGGTGTGGCCTCCTGTATATCGGTGAGACCCGACGTAGATTGGGAGACCGCTTCGCCGAGCATCTACGCTCCGTCTGCCAGGGCATGCGGGATCTCCCAGTGACCACCCATTTTAATTCCACTTCCCATTCCCATTCCCATTCCCATTCCGATATGTCCATCCATGGCCTCCTCCACTGTCGTGATGAGGCCACATTTAGGTTGGAGGAACAACACCTTATATTCCGTTTGGGTAGCCTCCAACCTGATGGCATGAACATTGATTTCTCAAACTTCTGGTAATTTCCCCCACCTCCCCCTTCATTCACCATTTTCCATCCTCTTTTCCCTCTCTCACCTCATCTCCTTGCCCACACATTGCCTCCCTCTGGTGCTCCTTCCCCCTTTCACTTTCTTCCATTGCCTTCTGTCTCTTACACCGATCGACTTTCCAGCTCTTTACTTCTTTCCCTCCTCCAGATTTCACTCTTCCCTCCCCCACCCTTTAAACCTACTCCTTAGCTTTTTTCTCCAGTCCTGCTGAAGAGTTTCGGACTGAAATGTCGACTGTACTTTTTTCCAGAGATGCTGCCTCGCCTGCTGAGTTCCTCCAGCATTTTCTGTGTGTTGCACCGTTCACTCAATGTGGTGTCTGGCTGTGCCCCAATGCCTCACCTGCCACCCCACCAGCCTCCAGATCCAGCACATTATCCTCCGCAACTTGGGTCACCTTCAACAGGACCCCACCACTAAACACATCTTTCCCTCTCCACCCCTCTTCATATTCCGCAGGGAGCGGTCCCTCCCCACGGATCTCCTACCCGGCACTTATCCCTGTTAGCACAAGTGCTACACCTGTCCCTACACCTCCTCTCTTGCCACCATTCAGGGCCCCAAACAGTCCTTCCAAGTGAGGCAACACTTCACTTGTGAGTCTGTTACGGTCATCTATTGCATGCGGTGCTCCTGGTCCGGTCTCCTCTACATCGGTGAAACCCGACGCAGATTAGGGGACCGCTTCGTCGAGCACCTCCGCTCCGTCCGCCACAACAGACAGGGTCTCCTGGTTGCCACCCACTTCAACTCTGCCTCCCAGTCCCATTCGGATATGTCTATACCTGGCCTCCTCTACTGCCATGATGAGGTTAAACTCAGGCTGGAGGAGCAACATCTCATATACCGTCCAGGTTAGGGGTCGCCAACCCGTCGATCGTGATCGACCGGTCGATCTTTCAGACTTTCCCAGTAGATCCCGAAGAAAAATCAAAAATAAATACACAAATACTGTTGTAATGTGAGCATGATAAAAGTAAGTAATACTAATTAGGATAATGGTAATATAGCAATATTTTCGCTAAAATGCTGTTTGTAAAGAGAGATTGTTTCCGGGTTGCAGGGGTTTAGTTCCGTTCTTTCTGCCCGGTGCGCATGTGTCTAGTTCCCTCGCCATGCACCGCATTTACAGCGTAGCCTGTGCTGCATCAACGTGACCAATCAGATTCGGGATAAGAGTACTGACTGTCGCAAACATCAATATACGGCAGTGGTCCCCAACCTCCGGGCCGCGAAGCAGGCAGTGGTGCAGCGGTAGTCGGGTTGCACACAGCACATTTTTAAGAAAAAAAGCCGAAATAAACAAGCTAATTAATTAGGTGAATGTCGGCTCAGATCAGAGGTGACGCAATCGGCAATCGCTCGTGATATCCTGATAACATAGCAGAGGCTCCACGAAAGAAGGCACAAACATACAAATTCCATCCAGAATGGGAAGAGGAATTTCTATTTCACTTGGTGAAAGACAAGTGTGTATGTATGTTGTGCCACCAAACACAAGCACTGACTAAAAGAGGGAATCTGGAGCGGCTCCGCAACACCAACCACCAGGAATTTAAAGACACCTACCCCACAAAGAGCGCAATTCGTGCCTGGAAAGTTGAGGAGCTGAAATTGGGGTTGAAGGCCCAGCAATCGTTTTTCACAAAACATGCTGCTCAAAATAAGGCTGCTATTGAAGCATCATTTGTTATGAGCCAAATTTCAGGGAACTAGCAGAAAGTATTCAGTCATCACACTGAGTGCAACAGTCAATTTTTATTCATTTATTTCTCGTGTTGAAATAAAATTAAATAATGAAACTTAGAAACCATAGAAAAACTACAGCACAGAAACAGGCCTTTTGGCCCTTCTTGGCTGTGCCGAACCATTTTCTGCCTAGTCCCACTGACCTGCACACGGACCATATCCCTCCATACACCTCCCATCCATGTATCTGTCCAATTTATTCTTAAATGTTAAAAAAGAACCCGCATTTACCACCTCGTCTGGCAGCTCATTCCATACTCCCTGTGTGAAGAAGCCCCCCCAATGTTCCCTTTAAACTTTCCCCCCTCACCCTTAACCCATGTCCTCAGTGGGAAAAGCCTGCTTGCATTCATCCTATCTATAACCATCATAATTTTATATACCTCTATCAAATCTCCCCTCATTCTTCTACGCTCCAGGGAATGAAGTCCTAACCTATTCAACCTTTCTCTGTAACTGAGTTTCTCAAGTCCCAGCAACATCCTTGTAAACCTTCTCTGCACTCTTTCAACTTTACTTATATCCTTCCTGTAATTTGGTGACCAAAACTGAACACAATACTCCAGATTCGGCCTCACCAATGCCTTATACAACCCCATCATAACATTCCAGCTCTTATACTCAATACTTTGATTAATAAAGGCCAATGTACCAAAAACTCTCTTTATGACCCTATCTACCTGTGACGCTACTTTTAGGGAATTTTGTATCTGTATTCCCAGATCCCTCTGTTCCACTGCACTCCTCAGTGCCTTACCATTAACCCTGTATGTTCTACCTTGGTTTGTCCTTCCAACGTGCAATACCTCACACTTGTCTGTATTAAACTCCATCTGCCATTTTTCAGCCCATTTTTCCAGCTGGTCCAAGTCCCTCTGCAGGCTCTGAAAACCTTCCTCACTGTCTACTACACCTCCAATCTTTGTATCATCAGCAAATTTGCTGATCCAATTTACCACATTATCATCCAGATCATTGATAGAGATGACAAATAACAATGGACCCAGCACTGATCCCTGTGGCACACCACTAGTCACAGGCCTCCACTCGGAGAAGCAATTCTCTACTACCACTCTTTGGCTTCTTCCATTGAGCCAATGTCTAATCCAATTTACCACCTCTCCATATAGACCTAGTGACTGAATTTTCCTGACTAACCTCCCATGCGGGACCTTGTCAAAGGCCTTACTGAAGTCCATGTAGACAATATCCACTGCCTTCCCTTCATCCACTTTCCTGGTAACCTCGTGGAAAAACTCCAATAGATTGGTCAAAGATGACCTACCATGCACAAAGCCATGTTGACTCTCCCTAATAAGTCCCTGTCTATCCAAATGTTTGTAGATTCTGTCTGTTAGTACTCCCTCCAATAACTAACCAAATACCGACGTTAAACTTACCGGCCTATAATTTCCCGAGTTACTTTTCGATCCTTTTTCAAACAACGGAACAACATGAGCCACTCTCCAATCCTCCGGCTTAGAATTAAAGGTGTGAAGTATTGTAATATTCTTAAAGAAAGACAGCTATGGCCTGTTTGATCTGCTAGTTACAGTGTTTTCTTGTTTGAATTAATTTGAAAGTTTGACAAAAGTATTTTTTGTAATTCAAATACAATTCGCCCAAATAAAAGGCCTCAAATTGGAAGTACGATCTGAGCTGTTTTTTCTCGAAACGATTTAGTAGGTAGATTTTGCCTTTCACTGAGGTTGAGGTAGGGGATCTTGGGCTTAAAAAGGTTGGTGACCACTAGTCTAGGTAGTCTCCAGCGCCTTGGTATGAACATAGAATTCCCCAACTTCCGGTAATTCCCTCCCTCTCCCTCCCCTATCCCTATGTCACTCTGCCCCCTCCCCCAGCTGCCTATCACCTCCCTCATGGTTCTGCCTCCTTCTACTACCCATTGTGTTTTCCCCTATTCCTCCTTCACCTTTCCTGCCTATCACCTCCCTGCCTCCCCTCCCCCACCCCTTTATCTTTCCCCTTACTGGTTTTTCACCTGGAACCTACCAGCCTTCTCCTTCCCACCCTCCCACCACCTTCTTTATAGGGCCTCTGCCCCTTCCCTCTTCAGTCCTGACAAACGGTTCCGGCCTGAAACATTGACTGATCATTTCCATGGATGCTGCCCGACCTGCTGAGTTCCTGCAGCGTGTTGTGAGTGTTGCTTTGACCCCAGCACCTGCAAGTATTTTGTGCCCCAATGACAAGTTTTCTGTGGACAACACTGCCACCTGGTGGTTCCCTGCAGCAATGACATGTTTTCTGTGGACAACACTCCCACCTTGTGGCTCCCTGCAGCAATAACATGTTCTCTGTGGACAACACTCCCACCTTGTGGCTCCCTGCAGCAATGACATGTTCTCTGTGGACAACACTCCCACCTGGTCTGATTCTGACACAACGACAGATCCCCATGTCGACAACGCTGAGGGACAAACGCATTCTGCAGAATTGAAACAAAGCAGCACCGAGGTCAGAAATGCTGTACAGATCACAGAGGAGGAGGTGTTTGCTGTCTTGAAGCAAATTAGGGAGGATAAATCCCAGGGCCTGACAAAGTGTTCTCTTGGACATTGTTGGAGGCTCGTGCAGGGTCTCCAGCAGAGATACTGTATTTAAAATATCCTTACCAACGGGTGAGGTGTCAGAGGATTGAATGTTGTTTTGTTGTTTAAGAAAGCTCTAAGAATAACCTGGGAAATTTTAGGCTGCGGGCCTGACATCAGCAGTGGGTAAGACACAGGAGCTAAAATAGGCGATTCGGCCCATTGAGTCTTGCTCCACCATTCCATCATAATCGATTTATTATTCCTCTCGACCCCATTTTCCTGTCTTCTGTGATCATTCTTGTGAACCTCCTCTAGACCCTCTCCAATGCCAGCACATCTTTCTTAGATAAGGAGACTAAAAGCAATAAATAAGGGCCCAATCCACATGGTCAATTCTAGCCAATGGCTGTGATTGCCACCCAGGCACTGAGGCAAACAGAGTCACAGGAGTTTCCCTCGGTTGTTGCACCCGTTGGTACAGAGTGAGAGCGGCAGGTTAAGGACACTTGACAACCAGTTGCTGACCTCCCAGGCCATTTAGTCGGGTAAACTCCAGTACACATTAGTACCGAGACATCCCAGAATAGAAGAAGGGTCCTTGTCAGGCCCCAGATGCCTCTGAGGAGTCTCTACCCACCGTTAGCAGAATCAGGCTGGTTTCCTCCAGCTCCTGTTGGTGCATGCTTCACCAAAGGCACACATCATGCTCTCTGCTGGCACCAAGCCAGTCTCAGGACCCTGGTCTCCTGTTGGCACCAGCTCATTTAGGGGAACCACTCTTTTGGACGTTCCCGCAGCGTCTTTCCACAATTCCTGTGGGGGAAATCTTTGTTCCTGCAGTGGCACACCCAGGGAGGGTATGTGGGCCCCAGTGGCACCTCCTCCGAGTGGCAGGGGCTCTTGGTGAGGGTTGAACCTCTTCGGCAGCTGCAATCATGAGATCGGACCTGGATAGCTGCCCTCATCCCTATTCCTAGGGATTCCCTTTCAACCTTCCCTTCCTGCCGGTTCACCTCAAGGAAGCTTCCCAAGGGTTCTCCACCTTTTGAAGCCAAGAGGGAGCCTGAGTTGGTCACGACCTCCTGTCATTTCGGCTGAAATGTACTGAGCACCTGCATTTCCACGTCGGGCTTCCTCCAGGTCCTGTGCTGCAGCGTCAGAGCCTCCAGGAGATCCCTCACTGGTACTGAAGGAGCAGGGACATGGCTCACTGGTCGCTTTGACCCCTATCATTGACCCCCTCCCCTAGCCTCTCTGAGGCTGTGCTTGCATCTCAATGTCCTTTGGCTCATCATTCCAGATGAAGCTTTTGCAGCCAGTCATTTCCAAGCCCATGTCCAGTGCCACCTTCCAAAGCACTGTTCCTGCAGTTGTCACCCAAGGTGGAGGAGTTGGATTAGTCCACTGCCAGTGGTGCCAAGGGGAAGCACTAGGAGTGTCTCTGTCAAATGCTTGGCACCAGAATACCCAAGGTAGTGATGACCCTCTGCTTTCGTGCCCTCGGCCCCCATATTACACCTCAACCTGAGGGGAACCAATATGGTTACAGGCGGGTTTGCCAGAGCTGTTGGCAAGGGGATGGGAACTGGAGTGATAGGGCTGAGGAGACAGCAGTTGGTAAACACACAGGCAGATGTTGTGACAAATCAGCTATACAGCAAATCCAAAACACAAATCCCTCCAGCTACACCACGTCCATGTCCCTCCATCTTCCTTACATCCAAATAAAAACCTCTTATGTATTTGCTTCTACTACCATACAAGACAGCACATTCCAGGTATCCATAACTCTGAGTAAAAAAACTTACACCTCACATCCCCCTTGAACCTACTGCCTCTCACCTTCAATGGTATGAGACATTTAAACCCTGGGAAACAGATACTCCCTGTCTACTCTATCAATGCCTCTCATCATCTTGTAAACCTCCTTCAGGTCTCCCCTCAGCCTCTGATGCCCCAGAGAAAACAACCCAAGTTTATCCAGCCTCTCATGATAGCACATGCCCTCTAAAGCAGGCAGCATCCTGGTAAACCTCTTCTGCACCTTCTTCAAAGCCTCAACATCCTTCCTACAGTGGGGCAACCAGAAATGTATGCAATTTTCCAGATGAGGCCTTACCAGAGTTTTATAAAGTTGCAACATAACCGCCTGACTTTGAACTCAATGCCTCGACTCATTAAAGCAAGCATTCCATAAGCGTTCTTACCATCAACCTGTATAGCCACTTTCAAGGAGCTATGAACTTGGATCCCAAGATCTCTCTGCTCAGCAATGCTGTTAAGGACCTTTCTCTTAACAGTGTACTGTCTCCTTGCATTTGCCCAACTGAGGTGCAACACCTCACATTTATCTGGATAAAACTCCATCTGCCATTTCTCAGTCAATTTGCCGCACATCCCATGCATCTTAATCTTCTGGAGTAGCCTCCCATGAGGAGCTTTTTCAAACACCTTTCTAAACTCCATGCAGACAACATCATCAATCTCTCATTACCTATCAGGCCCCAGGGACTTATCCTCTTTAATACTAATTTGGAGGCCCAACAGATCCTCCTCCTTGACCTCTAAACACCCTAATGTGTTTATACACTTAGCACTGATCTCCTGGTCCTCCATATCCTTTTCCTGGGTAAGTACTGAGACAAAGTACTCGGACTCCGCCTTCCGCCTGTGGACACGTCAGACGCAGTGTCTTTCTGTCTGCCTTTAATTTCTCACTTTCCCGACTTAAACTTTGAAATTTTAACTTTATTCAGTCGGATTTTTTAAAGTGATAATTATAACCATGGCTACCTTAAGAAGCACTAAAAAAATTCCCGATACAGGTAATGGTAAATCTACAAAAACTGGCGAAGCTTCTGAAGAGCCAGCCTGGGTTACTAGATTAGAGACTCAAGTGAGCTCTATCGTCGCTGAATTAACTCAACTAAAAGAAAGTCTTCTTCCTTTGGAGGAAAAAATTGATTCTTTGAGCTTGGATCTTAAAGAAGTAACTCGTAATGCGGCTGCTATTTCTTCTCGTTTGGAAAAAGCACAACGTCGAATTGTTGACTTGGAAGCTCGTTCTCGTCATTATAATATTAGAATAGTTGGATTGAAAGAGCAATCAGAATCTGCCGATATACTGGACTATTTCACTAAAATGTTTCAATCTCTATTTCCTGAGGCTTTTTTCACAATTGCCCCACATCGAAACAGCCCACAGGATTGGAACTCCGAGACAAGGTAAAAACAGACAAGTTACTGTGCGTTTCCTCTGTATTCGTGACAAAGACCATATTATTAAACTGGCAAGAAAACAAAGACTGTTTAAATTTCAAGGCTCTGAGATTCGTTTCTTTCAAGATTTTCCACGTGAAGTTCTTCAGCAAAGTTCCGGATTTGCGACCGTAACGCGAATCGCCTTTCAGAAACAGATATATCCCTCCCTTCTTTATCCAGCTAAATTAAGGCTTTTCGCTAAAGACTCTGGGGTTCGTATCTTTGTGGATCCAGCCGATGCACTGCGTTTTATTAATTCTCTCTCGGATGAGTCTGAAGCCTGAAGTTTAAAAGACTTACAATTATTCGATCGTTTTGCGATATAGGGAATGATGAGATCGGAATAATTGAGAAGTACAGAAAGTCTTGCTATTAAAAAGTAGCTTTACCTTGGAAATAGACTGGCTTGGATGGTTTTAACTTCAGAAGATATTTTATGGGATCTTTGGAAGACTGTAGAAATTTTAAACCATTTCGAATTTCTTTCTGTTTGCTACATATATGAATTAATTGTTTCTTTTTGCTTTGTATGGTTTTGTTAAAAACTTTTAACTACTGTTCAGGATGTTTTTACGTTTTGAGGATAGATGTAAAAAATTAAAAGATGGCGATGTTTTCTCTTCTGTGCAAATATTTCAAGAATTTGTTTTGGAAGTGTTTTTTTTCTTATCTAATGTTATGAAGGTTACTTTCTAAATTGAAGGCTGTTTCTGTTAACTGTTTTTTCTAATTTAATTGTGATGGGCTGTACGTCGACTGTAATGAGTGGTATACCCGGGAGAGGGAGACAGATTACTTTTTTTTATTTGCACCTTTCACTTTGGCAGGTGGAGTTCAGAATTGCTTCTGTGTATTTCTTGGGGCTTGCGTCGATTAATATCGCCTTATCTCTGGGCTTTGTAGGTTGGGTGGGATTTTTTATTTTTTTATTTCTATTTTTTATTCCCATTATGGAACTCTGGAGCGTACGCAAATTGTTATCATTGTTGTTTATCACCGCCATTCAAAATTTCTTTATCCTGACATGTGTTTAATTGTTTTCTTTAGATATAAAGTTTCATGATTTTAGTTAAACAGTTAAATGTTTTAAGTTGGAATGTCCGTGGTTGGAATCATCCTATTAAGTGTAAGAAAGTATTTAAAATTATTAATCGATTCCAACCTGACATAATCTTTGTACAAGAGACACATGTCAAGTTATGTGATAACTATCGATTTTTTTAAATTTTGGAAGAACCCTTAGATTCACGCAAACTCTCAAAGTAAAATTAGGGGTGTTTCCATTTTTATTGATTCCAATATTCCCTTTAATCAGGAGGATATTATATCTGATATTAATGGTAGATTTTTGATTGTTAAAGGAACACTTTACGATAAGAAAATGGTTTTGGTTAATATATATGGACCAAATACTGATGATCCTTCATTTTTAAAGATATTTTTGCTCTATTACCTGATTTAAATGAATATATGGGTGGAGATTTTAATATTTGCTTAAATCCCTTGTTAGATAAATCATCATCTAGACATCAACTCCCTAATCATTCTGCATCACTTATTAATTCTTTTTTAATTGTTATTGTTTAATTGAAGTCTGGAGACATATCCATCCTACTAATAGAGAATATTCCATTTTTTCACATGTTCATAATAAATATTCGAGAATCAAATATTTCATAGCTGACCCTCGACTTTTACTTAATGTTCAGAAATGTGAATATGATGCAATTGCTACTTCCGATCATGCTCCTTTAAATTGAATATTTGATTTGAAAGGTGTTATTTCTACAAGACCACCTTGGTGTTTTCCAGAACATTTGTTACAAAGTTCAGATTTTGTTGAGTTTATTGAAACTCAGATAAAAGAGTTTTTTCTCTTTAATAATACAGGAAATGTCTCAAAGTTAGTAATTTGGGATACGTTAGAAGCTTATTTATGTGGTCAGATTATTTCTTATTTAGCTAAGTTGAAGAAACAGACAAGAATAGAATTAGATAAAATTGCTAAACAAATTAGATTAACAAACAAAGAATTAGATAATATCAACACAATCCTTCCAAAGGTTGAATTGTTTAAAGTAAGAGTGGAACTACAATCACAATATAATTTATTATTAACTTATCCCATTGAAGGATATTTGCTTAAATTAAAAAGTCAGTTTTATATTTTTGGGGATAAAAATAATAGGCTATTAACTTCCCAGTTAAGGGCTGCCAAAGCTAAAAGACAAATTTTAAAGATTCGTAAAGATAATGGAGACATAGTAAGTAATTATGAAGATATTAATAATATCTTTCAGAATTTTTATTCTGATCTTTATAAATTTCAGTTTCCAGCAAATTCCTCTAAAATGAAAGCTTTTTTATATAAGATTAAATTTCCTCAAATTACTGCTGAAGATCAACAGACCCTCGATGCTCCAATTGTTGAGCATGAAATTCAGAAAGCTGTATGGTCAATGCAATCAGGTAAAGCTCCTGGACTTGATGGTTATTCGGTAGGATTTTACAAAAAATTTGAAAAATTACTTTCTCCATACCTCTTGGAAATATTTCATGAATCTTTTGAGAAAGGTAATTTACCCTCTTCTTTTTATGAAGCTTCTGTTTCTTTAATCCTTAAGAAAGACAAAGATCCTACTGAATGCTCATCTTATAGACCTATTTTGCTACTAAATGTGGATGCTAAAATTCTTTCCAAGTAATGGCTAACCGTTTGGAAAACATTTTATCTAAAATTATCTCTGTGGATCAAACAGGCTTCATTGGAGGCCGTTACACTTTTTCTAAAGTTCGGAGATTGATGAATATTATTTATTCACCATTATCCAAAACACCCCAATGTGTTATTTCTCTGGATGCAGAAAAGGCATTTGATAGAGTTGAATGGACTTATGTGTTTAATGTATTAGAGAGATTTGGCTTTGGTAATAATTTTAATAAGTGGATTCAAATGATCTATAAGAACCCTATCACTACGTTTATTACTAATAATCTTAGGTCTCCCTTTTTTTTACTTTCACGAGGTACTCAACAAGGATGTCCATTAAGACCTTTATTATTTAATCTCGCACTGGAGCCTTTGGTTATAACAATCCGTGAAGCTAAAAATATTCATGGTATCTCTATAAATGGGACCATACATAAGATTTCTCTTTATGCAGATGATCTTATGGTTAATATCTTGAATCCTGAAGAATCTATTCCTAATCTTTTGGAATTATTAAATGATTTTGGAAAATTTTCAGGATATAAACTTAATTTAAATAAAAGTGAATTGTTCCCTTTAAATGTTCCCATTTTTATATATAAGGATATTCCATTTAGAATTGTGAATTCTTTTAAATATTTGGGTATTATCATTACAAAAAATATATAAGGATCTTTATAAAGCTAATGTAGTTCCTTTATTGGACTCTATGAAACAATTATTATCTGGATGGAATCCTCTTACACTTTCTTTAATAGGTTGTATTCATGCTGTGAAAATGATGATTTTACCTAGATTTTTATATATTTTTCAAAATATACCTATCTTTCTAACCAAAAATGTTTTTGATCAAATTGATTCTACTATTTCATCCTTTATTTGGAATAATAAAAACCAAGAATTAATAAGTTTCATTTACAAAAATCTAAAAAAGATGGTGGACTCACGTTACCTAATCTAAGATTGTATTATTGGGCTGTTAAGAGTTGACAATTATGTTTTTGGTTATATTGGCTCCATAAGAACCGAACACCAGCTTGGATTGATTTGGAATTTAAAGCTATTAATCAATTTTATTTAACTTCACTATTAGGAACTCCATTACCTTTACAACTTGCTAAAATTTCTAATTTAAATTTCTACCCTGTTATTAAACAGTCCTTACAGATTTGGTTTCAGTTTCGCAACTCTTTTAATTTTAAACAATTTAAATTGTCTAGTCCTGTATTTCGAAATTTGCTATTTAAACCTTCAATTACTGATCCCATCTTTCTTTTATGGAGAAATAAGGGGATTTGTTCTTTTGCAGATTTATTTAGTGATGGTCGATTGTTGTCTTTTAATGATAAATATTCTCTCACACACACACATTTCTTGCAATATTTACAGGTTAGACATTTTTTACAAAAATATGTTTCTATATTTCCATATATGCAAGGATCTGATTTGTTGGATACCATTTTGAATATGAATCCCTTAGTGCAAGGCTCCGTTGGTAGAATTTATAATTTATTTTTACTACAAAAAGATAACCTCTCACTAAAGATTAAATAAGATTGGGAGAGAGAACTTAATATGACTTTTGTTAATGAAGATTGGTCGCGAGTTCTGAAACTGGTTAATTCTTCTTCGATATGTGCCAATCATTGATTAATTAAGTTTAAAATTGTTCACTGTTACTATTTAACAAAGGAGGGGCTATCCAAAATATTTCCTAATATAGATAATTATTGTGATAGGTGCAAAAATGAAGTAGCTACTTTGTCAGATATGTTCTGGTCACGTCCCTTATTGAAATCTCTTTGGAAATCTTTATTTTCTACAATCTCTAAAGCTTTGAAAATTAATTTGCAACCTAATGCATTGACTGTTCTATTTGGAATAGTTCCGCATCACATTCAGGGTATTTCATTTTCAAACCAACATGTAATTGCATTCGTTACATTGTTGGCAAGAAGAGCTATTTTATTGAAGTAGAAAGATACCTCTGCTCCTACACTAACTCAATGGTTTTCCCAAGTAATGTTATGTCTTAGTTTGGAAAAAATTAGAACTTTTGATCCCCGATTTGATTTTGAGTGAAGGTGGGGCTCTTTTGCTAAATATTATCATTTAATTTGAATCAATTTACATGGTTTCCTTCCTATTTTATGTTGTATAAATATGATTTGGTGGTTGTTGCTTTCTTTTTCTTCTTTTATATATATAAATGATTGTAAGACGTGTTGCTCCGGGAGTTGGTTCCTAATGGGTTTTTTTGCTTTTTTTTGTTTTATAGTTAGTGGGTTTTCTTTTAGTTAGCGGGGTTCTCTTTTTTCCTTCTTTTCCTTTTATAAAATGTTTTTGTTCATTAGAAACATAGAAACATAGAAATAGATGCAGGAGTAGGCCATTCGGCCCTTCGAGCCTGCACCGCCATTCAGTATGATCATGGCTGATCATCCAACTCAGAACCCTGTACCAGCCTTCCCTCCATACCCCCTGATCCCTTTAGCTACAAGGGCCATATCTAACTCCCTCTTAAATATAGCCAATGAACTGGCCTCAACTGTTTCCTGTGGCAGAGAATTCCACAGATTCACCACTCTCTGTGTGAAGAAGTTTTTCCTAATCTCAGTCCTAAAAGGCTTCCCCTTTATCCTCAAACTGTGACCCCTCGTTCTGGACTTCCCCAACATCAGGAACAATCTTCCTGCATCTAGCCTGTCCAATCCCTTTAGGATTTTATACGTTTCAATCAGATCCCCCCTCAATCTTCTAAATTCCAATGAGTATAAGCCTAGTTCATCCAGTCTTTCATCATATGAAAGTCCTGCCATCCCAGGAATCAATCTGGTGAACCTTCTTTGTACTCCCTCTATGGCAAGGATATCTTTCCTCAGATTAGGGGACCAAAACTGCACACAATACTCCAGGTATGGTCTCACCAAGGCCTTGTACAACTGCAGTCATACCTCCTTGCTCCTGTACTTGAATCCTCTTGCTATAAATGCCAGCATACCATTCGCCTTTTTCACCGCCTGCTGTACCTGCATGCCCACTTTCAATGACTGGTGTATAATGACACCCAGGCCTCGTTGCACCTCCCCTTTTCCTAATCAGCCACCATTCAGATAATAATCTGTTTTCCTGTTTTTGCCACCAAAGTGGATAACTTCACATTTATCCACATTAAATTGCATCTGCCATGAATTTGCCCACTCACCTAACCTATCCAAGTCACCCTGCATCCTCTTAGCATCCTCCTCACAGCTAACACTGCCACCCAGCTTCGTGTCATCCGCAGACTTGGAGATGCTGCATTTAATTCCCTCATCCAAGTCATTAATATATATTGTAAACAACTGGGGTCCCAGCACTGAGCCCTGCGGTACCCCACTAGTCACTGCCTGCCATTCTGAAAAGGTCCCGTTTATTCCCACTCTTTGTTTCCTGTCTGCTAACCAACTCTCCACCCACATCAATACCTTACCCCCAATACCGTGTGCTTTAAGTTTGCACACTAATCTCCTGTGTGGGACCTTGTCAAAAGCCTTTTGAAAATCCAAATATACCACATCCACTGGTTCTCCCCTATCCACTCTACTAGTTACATCCTCAAAAAATTCTATGAGATTCGTCAGACATGATTTTCCTTTCACAAATCCATGCTGACTTTGTACGATCATTTCACCGCTTTCCAAATGTGCTGTTATCACATCTTTGATAACTGACTCCAGCAGTTTCCTCACCACCGATGTTAGGCTAACCGGTCTATAATTCCCTGGTTTCTCTCTCCCTCCTTTTTTAAAAAGTGGGGTTACATTAGCCACCCCCCAATCCTCAGGAACTAGTGCAGAATCTAAAGAGTTTTGAAAAATTATCACTAATGCATCCACTATTTCTTGGGCTACTTCCTTAAGCACTCTGGGATGCAGACCATCTGGCCCTGGGGATTTATCTGCCTTTAATCCCTTCAATTTACCTAACACCACTTCCCTACTGACATGTATTTCCCTCAGTTCCTTCATCTCACTGGACCCTCTGTCCCCTACTATTTCCGGAAGATTATTTATGTCCTCCTTAGTGAAGACAGAACCAAAGTAATTATTCAATTGGTCTGCCATGTCCTTGCTCCCCATAATCAATTCACCTGTTTCTGTCTGTAGGGGACCTACATTTGTCTTTACCAGTCTTTTTCTCTTCACATATCTATAAAAGCTTTTACAGTCAGTTTTTATGTTCCCTGCCAGTTTTCTCTCATAATCTTTTTTCCCTTTCCTAATTAAGCCCTTTGTCCTCCTCTGCTGAACTCTGAATTTCTCCCAGTCCTCAGGTGAGCCACTTTTTCTGGCTAATTTGTATGCTTCTTCTTTGGAATTGATACTATCCCTAATTTCCCTTGTCAGCCACGGCTGCACTACCTTCCTTGATTTATTCTTTTGCCAAACTGGGATAAACAATTGTTGTAGTTCATCCATGCGATCTTTAAATGCTTGCCATTGCATATCCGCCGTCAACCCTTTAAGTGTCATTTGCCAGTCTGTCTTAGCTAATTCACGTCTCATACCTTCAAAGTTACCCTTCTTTAAGTTCAGAACCTTTGTTTCTGAATTAACTATGTCACTCTCCATCTTAATGAAGAATTCCACCATATTATGGTCACTCTTACCCAAGGGGCCTCTCACGACAAGATTGCTAATTAACCCTTCCTCATTGCTCAATACCCAGTCTAGAATAGCCTGCTCTCTAGTTGGTTCCTCGACATGTTGGTTCAAAAAACCATCCCGCATACATTCCAAGAAATCCTCTTCCTCAGCACCTTTACCAATTTGGTTCACCCAATCTACATGTAGATTGAAGTCACCCATTATAACTGCTGTTCCTTTATTGCACACATTTCTAATTCCTGTTTAATACCATCTCCGACCTCGCTACTACTGTTAGGTGGCCTGTACACAACTCCCACCAGCATTTTCTGCCCCTTAGTGTTATGCAGCTCTACCCATATCGATTCCACATCGTCCCAGCTAATGTCCTTCCTTTCTATTGCGTTAATCTCCTCTCTAACCAGCAACACCACCCCACCTCCTTTTCTTTCATGTCTATCCCTCCTGAATATTGAATACCCCTGAATGTTGAGCTCCTATCCTTGGTCACCCTGGAGCCTTGTCTCTGTGATCCCAACTATATCATATTCATTAATAACAATCTGCACTTTTAATTCATCCACCTTGTTACGAATGCTCCTTGCATTGACACACAAAGCCTTCAGGCGCGCTTTTACAACTCTCTTAGCCCTTACACAATTATGTTGAAAAGTGGCCCTTTTTGATGCTTGCCCTGGATTTGCCGGCCTGCCACTTTTACTTTTCACCTTACTACTTTTTGCTTCTACCCTCACTTTACACCCCTCTGTCTCTCTGCACTGGTTCCCATCCCCCTGTTGTGAACTAACCTCCTCTCACCTAGCCTCTTTAATTTGATTCCCACCCCCCAACCATTCTAGTTTAAAGTCACCTCAGTAGCCCTCGCAAATCTCCCCGCCAGGATATTGGTCCCCCTAGGATTCAAGTGTAACCTGTCATTTTTGTACAGGTCACGCCTGCACCAAAAGAGGTCCCAATGATCCAAAAACTTGAATCCCTGCCTCCTGCTCCAATCCCTCAGCCACACATTTATCCTCCACCTCATCGCATTCCTACTCTCACTGTCGCATGGCACAGGCAGTAATCCCATATATAGGCAGTAATCAGCATATATAAGTTTTTTTTTCCTTCAGCTTTATTAATTATATACATACTAATTTGTTGAATTTCTGTATTTTATAGCTGTAGAAGATTATATATTGATAAAAAGATTTAAAAATGAAATGAAACAAAGTACTCATTGAAGTGTAACATCGGGACAAAATCAAAAAGGGTAATGAATGCAGGGCTGAAGGTGGTATGTTTGAATGCACTCGGTATACAGAAGAAGGTAGATGATCTTGTAGCACAGTCAGATATCGGCATGTATGACTTTGTTGGCTGAAGGAAGATCGTAGCTCAGAGCTTAATATCCAAGGATACACATCATAGTGAAAGGACAGGCAGGCAAAGGGGGTGGGATGGCTCTGCTGGTAAAAAATGAAATGAAATCCTCAAAGAGGTGAAATAGGAACGGAAGATGTATAAACTTGCAGGCAGAATTAAGGAACTGTAAGGGAATTTTATACAGACCTCTGGACAGTAGCCAGGATGTGGGATATAAATTACAATGGGGGATAGAAAAGGCATATGAAGAAGGCAATGTTACAATCATCATGGGGAGATTTCAATATGCACGTAGGTTGGGAAAATCAGGTTGGTGCTGGATTGCAACAGAGAGAATTTGTAGAATGCCTACAAGATGGCTTTTTAGTGCAGCTGCGGTTGACCCACTAGGGAATCAGCTATTTTGGACTGTTTTTGTGTGATGAACCAGTTTTGATTAGGGAGCTTAATGTAAAGGAACCCCAAGGAAGCAGTGATCATAACGTGTTAGAATTCACCCTGCAGTTTGAGAGGGAGAATCTAAAGTTAGATATATCAGTATTATAGTGGAATAAAGGGAATTACAGAGGCATGAGAGAGAAGCTGGCCAAAGTTGATTGGAGGGGGATACTGGCCGAGATGATTGCAGAAAAGCAATGGCTGGAATTTCTGGGAGCAATATGGAAAACATCGTATAGGTACTGTACATCTCAAAGGTGAAGAAATATTCTAAAGGAAGGAAGAAGAAACTGTGGCTGACAAGGGAAGTCAATGACAGCATAAAAGCTAAAGAGAGGGCATATCTTATAGCAAAAGTTGGTGGGAAGTTAGTGGATTGGGAAACTTTTAAAACACCAACAGAACGTTTCATTATTATTGTATAGTTAAAACAGTAGGGATACCAGGCAGGAGAGTTGGATGCTCCTCTTGTGGGATGTGGGAAGCAGCTTCCAACACTCAGAGTTAAGGAGTTGGAGCTGGAGCTGGATGATGTACTGGAGCTTACCCGGCCAAATGGGCTGGGAGGTCAGCAACTGGTTGTCAAGTGTCCTTAACCTGCCGCTCTCACTCTGTACCAATGGGTGCAACAACCGAGGGAACCCCTGTGACTCTGTTTGCCTCAGTGCCTGGGTGGCAATCACAGCCATTGGCTAGAATTGACCATGTGGATTGGGCCCTTATTTATTGCTTGTAGTCTCCTTATCTAAGAAAGATGTGCTGGCATTGGAGAGGGTCTAGAGGAGGTTCACAAGAATGATCACAGAAGACAGAAGAATGGGGTTGAGAGAAATAATAAATCAACCATGATGGAATGGTGGAGCAAGACTCAATGGGCCGAATCGCCTATTTTAGCTCCTGTGTCTTACCCACTGCTGATGTCAGGCCCACAGCCTAAAATTTCCCAGGTTATTCTTAGAGCTTTCTTAAACAACAAAACAACATTCAATCCTCTGACACCTCACCCGTTGCTAAGGATATTTTAAATACAGTATCTCTGCTGGAGACCCTGCACGAGCCTCCAACAAAGTCCAAGAGAACACCTTGTCAGGCCCTGGGATTTATCCTCCCTAATTTGCTTCAAGACAGCAAACACCTCCTCCTCTGTGATCTGTACAGCATTCATGACCTTGGTGCTGCTTTGTTTCAATTCTGCAGAATGCGTTTGTCCCTCAGCGTTGTCGACATGGGGATCTGTCATTGTGTCAGAATCAGACCAAGTGGCAGTGTTGTCCACAGAGAACATGTCATTGCTGCAGGGAGCCACCAGGTGGGAGTGTTGTCCACAGAAAACATGTCATTGCTGCAGGGAACCACCAGGTGGCAGTGTTGTCCACAGCCAGACAGCACATTGAGTGAACTGTGCAACACACACAAAATGCTGGAGAAACTCAGCAGGCGAGGCAGCATCTCTGGAAAAAAGTACAGTCGACATTTCAGTCCGAAACTCTTCAGCAGGACTGGAGAGAAAAGCTAAGGAGTAGGTTTAAAGGGTGGGGGAGGGAAGAGTGAAATCTGGAGGAGGGAAGGAAGTAAAGAGCTGGAAAGTCGATCGGTGTAAGAGACAGAAGGCCATGGAAGAAAGTGAAAGGGGGAAGGAGCACCAGAGGGAGGCAATGTGTGGGCAAGGAGATGAGGTGAGAGAGGGAAAAGAGGATGGAAAATGGTGAATGAAGGGGGAGGTGGGGGAAATTACCAGAAGTTTGAGAAATCAATGTTCATGCCATCAGGTTGGAGGCTACCCAAACGGAATATAAGGTGTTGTTCCTCCAACCTAAATGTGGCCTCATCACGACAGTGGAGGAGGCCATGGATGGACATATCGGAATGGGAATGGGAATGGGAATGGGAAGTGGAATTAAAATGGGTGGTCACTGGGAGATCCCGCTTGCCCTGGCAGACGGAGTGGAAGATGCTCAGCGAAGTGGTCTCCCAATCTACGTCGGGTCTCACCGATATACAGGAGGCCACACCAACAGCACCAAACACAGTATATAACCCTAACAGACTCACAGCTGAAGTGTCGCCTCACCTGGAAGGACTGTTTCTGGCCCTGGATAGCAGTGAGGGAAGAGGTGTCGGGGCAGGTGAGGCACTTGTTCCACTTGCAAGGATAAGTGCCAGGAGGGAGATCAGTGCGGAGGGACGAATGGACAAAGGAGTGGTGTTGGGAGTCATCCCAGTGGAAAGCAGAAAGTGGTGGCGGAGGAGGGAAAGATGTGCTTGGTGGTGGGATCCCAGTGGAGGTGGTGAAATTTTCTGAGAATTATGTGGAGACGCAGAGGCTGGTGGGGTGGTAGGTGAGGACAAGAGGAACCCTATCTCTTGTAGGGTGGCAGGAGGATGGGGTAAGAGCAGACGTGCGTGAAATGGAAGAGATGTGGTTGAGGGCAGTGTTGATGGTGGAGGAAGGGAAGCCCCTTTCTTTAAAAAGGAGGACATCTCCTACCATCCAGGGCCCTAAACAGTCCTTTCCAGTCTTTTCTCCAAGGTGGGGGGGGGGTCTGAGAGTAGACGGCACAGGTTCAAGGTGAGAGGGGAAAGATTTAAAGGGGACCTAAGGGATAAGTTTCCCACACAGAAGGTGGTGGGCACATCGATTGAGCTGCTGATGAAAGATTCAAGATTCAAGATTTTTAAATGTCATTTCCAGTACATCAGTGTAAAGGAGAACAAAATAATTGTTATTCTTCATCTGAATTAGCACTGAATAAAACACAAAATGATTAAGAACACAATAATAAAAAACACAATAAATATAGCTTATATACATAGATTGATTGTAAGTGACGCTAGGCACAGGAGTGTCTGTACATTGGGTGACTGACAGGATGTGATAAAGTAGTGGTGGTTGGGGGTGTGGAGAGGTGAGGTAGTGGGTGGAGGTGTTGAACAGCCTCACTGCTTGGGGAAAGTAACTGTTTTAGAGTCAGGTGGTCCTGGTGTGGACGCTACGTAGCCTCCCTGATGGGAGTGGGACAAGTAGTCCGTGAGCAGGGTGGGATCCTTTATGATGTTACTGGCCCTTTTCCAGCACCTTTCTGTATATATATCCTTTTTAGCTGGAGGGCTGGTGCCAGTGATGCTATAGGCAGTTTTGACTACCCATTACAGAGCCCTCCAGTACACCACAGTGCAGTTTCTGTTCCAATCAGGGATGGAGCATGTTAGGAAGCTTTCTACTGTGCACCTGCAGGAGGTTGTGTGTACAGATGTGCATAGTCCAGCTCTCTTCAGCCTCCTCAGAAAGTAGAGGTGTTGGTTAGCTTTCCTGATGGGAAGAGGCTCTGAACTCTCCCAATTGTAGAGGAAGTAGTAGCTGCAGGTACAACTACAAATACAGCATTTCAATACCATTTGAACAGGTACTTGGATAGGAAACGTTCAGGGCAAAAAGCTGGCAGATGGTACCAGCTCAGGGAGGCATTTTGGGCTGAAGAGCCTGTTTCCAAGCTGAATAACTCTGAGTCTATGATCTGTATCCTTTTGCAGGAGAACTGGCTGAGATATTGGATTCATCATTAGTGACAGGTGAGGTGCCGGCAGACTGGAGGGTAGCAAATATGCCTTGATTTAACACCAAATGACCATAAGACACATTAAAGAATTAAACCATTCAGCCCATCAGGTAGACTCTGCCGTTCCAACATGGCTAATTTATTGTCCTTCTTAACCTCATTCTTTTGCCATCTCCCCGCAACCTTTGATGCCACGATTAATCCAGAATCTGTCAACTTCAGTACAGTCTGTATATAATCAATGTGGAAAGAGGCTGATATTCAAACAACAAGTGTTAACCTTCCCAAATGTCCAATCCCAAAAGAAACAGAAAAGGTCCTTAAACATCTTTGTATCAACTACAAACACAATCCATAACTGACACCCACCCAACAGCAGCCCGAACACAACTGATGCCTCAATGACCTTTTGGTAAGAACCAAACTGCAGGACGTGGTGCACATTGGCACAATGACACAGGTAGAAAAGGGGAAGATGTCCTGTGCAGTGAGGACAAGGAGTTAGGGAAGAGGCTGAAGAGCAGGACCTCCAAGGTAGCAATCTCTGTATTACTCTCAGTGCCACATCTGAGTCAGGACAGGATAGGATGGCAGTGCAGGTTCAGATTTCTGGGTTATTGGGATTTATGTGTGACCTTTATAAAAGGATAGGTTACACCTGAACCCAAGGGAGCCCAATATCCTTTTGGACAGGTTTGCTGGAGCTGTCAAAGAGGATTTAAACTAATTTGGCAGGGGGATGGCAACTGGAGTGCTAGGGCTGAGGATGGGGCATTTCATATACAGGCAGGTGCATTGTGTGGTGAGACTGACAGGAAGGACAGAGGGATGATAGGACAAAACCACAGTCAGTGGGATGAGTTGAAGTGTAACGTGGGGGCAAAATCTAAAAGGGTGATGAATATAGGACTGAAGGTGTTATGTTTGAATCCATGAAGTATACAGAATGAGGCAGATGATCTAGTAGCACAGTTAGAGTTTGGTAGGTGTCATGGACCATTCAGCTGGGACTTCTCATATACAGAAACAAACGACAGTACATCATGTCTTTCCCCATGGTCCAGAGTGAAAACGACCAGAGCAAAACCGTTCTTATGATCAATTAAATGGTGAAACTCCTGACTGCCGTCTAGGAGGCCTAAAGCTGAGGCAGATCTGGCTGACTGGGAAGAGATACTTTCTGGAGGGGCCTCACAATAGTGGCAAATCTAAAATCAACTGTCTACGACAGCCAATGAGGAAGGCTATCGAATTTTACAGCGGGATCTGGGCCGACTGGAAAATGGGCTAAAAATATCAGATAGAGGGCAATGCAAACCAGTGTAAGGTGTTGCACGTTGGGAGGACAAACCAGGGTAGGACTTACACTGAGGAGTGTGGTAGAACAGAGGGATCCAGGAATACAGATCCATAATTCCTTGAAAGTGGCATCATGGATAGAGAGGGTCGTGAAGAAAGCTTTTGGCACATTGGCCTTGATGGATCAAAGCACTGAGTACAGGAGTTGGGATGTTATGTTGAAGTTGAAAAAGTTGTTGGTGAGACCTAATTTGGAGTATTTTGTGCAGTTCTGATCACCTTGCAACTGGAAAGATGTCAATAAGATTGAAAGATAAATTTTGCAAGGATGTTGCCAGTACTTGAGGACCTGAATTAATGGGAAAGGCTGAATATATTAGGACTTTATTTCCTCAAGTGGAGAAGAATGAGGAGAGATGGGCACCACAGAAACACAGCGGTTAGTGCGACGTTATTACTACTCAGGCTGTCAGAGTTCGGAGTTGAACTCCAGCGCTGTCTGTAAGGAGTTTGTACATCCTCCCCGTGGAATATGTGGATAACATTTGTGTCCCTTCTACTTCTTGGTACTAACCCAATAGCCACAACCATTCTCCTCCATGGATCAACTGAGTCGTGGTGCTGGTGTGAAACCACGTCTCTCGTCTCAGGGTCATTTTCTTCCCATCTTATCTGGGGTCAGAGAGTTCACCCTCCCCCTCATTGGTATCTATATGGACCACGACCTCTGGCTGCTCACCCTCCCACTTACGAATGCTGAGGCCTCGATGTCAGATGCCTTGGAATCTGGGAGGGAACATACCAACCTGGAATCTCGCTGTCATCGATAGATTCTCCTTTCTGTTCCCCTGACTAATGAACCCTCTCTAACCACAGCTCACCTGTTGTCCACTCTTTCCTTCTGAGCCACAGAGCCAGACTCAGTGCTAGGGACCTGACTGCTGTAACATTCTTCTGCTGGGACATCCCTCCAACAGTGTCCAAAGTGAATTAGTTGTTGTTGAGAGGGGTGGCCACAGGGGTATTCTGCATCGGTCGTTCACCCTCCTGACTGTCACCCAGTTTCCTGTGTCCTTTCACCTTGGCTGTAATGACCTCTCCATAGGCCCTGTCGACAACCACTCAGCCTCCCCTCCCAGTCAACTTTAGCCAGCTCCTCTCTCATGCCTCTGTAATTTCCTTTACTCCACTCTAATACTAATGCATCTGACTTTATCTTCTCCTTCTCAAACTCCACGGTGAATTCTATCATATTATGATGATTAGCTCCGAAGGGTTCCTTTACCTTATGCCCCCTAACCAAATCTGGATCATTATACAACACCCAATCCAGAATTGCTTTTCTCCTAGTGAGCTCAACCAGAAGATGCTCTAAAAAGCCATCTCATAGGTTTTCTACAAATTCCCTTTCTTGGGATCCAGCACCAACTTGGTTTTCCCAATCTACCTGCATTTTGAAATATGCCATCGCTATCGTAATATTGTCCTTATTACATGCCTTTTCTATTACCTGTTGAAATTTCTATCCCACATCCTGTCTACTGTTTGGCAGCCTGTACATAACTCCCAACAGAGTCTTTTTACCTTGCAGGTCTTAACTCTACTCACAAGGATTCAACATTTTCCATTCCTATGTCACTTCTCTCTCAGGCTTTGATTTCAGTTTTTTACCAACAGAGCCTCCCCTACCCCTCTGCCTATCGGCCTGTCCTTTTGAGACAATATGTATCCTTGATTGTTAACCCCCCAACTGGGATCTTCTTTCAGCCATGACTCCATGATACCCACAATGTCATACCTACCAACCTCTAACGGTGCGAAAAGATCATCTACCTTATTCCATATACTGCGTGCATTGAAATATCACACTTTTAATCCTGTATTCATCATCCTTTTCAATTTTGTACCCCTGGTACACTTTAACCGAACCCACTAACTGCAATTTTGCCCTATCATCTGCCTGTCCTTCCTCACAGTCTCACTACACACTGCATCGAGCTGTATACCAACTGTCCCACCCCCAGCCCTATCACTCCAGTTCCTATCTCCATGCCAAATTAGTTGAAACCGTCCACAACAGCTCTGGCAAACTTGCCAACAAGGATATTGGTCCCCCTCAGGATTTCAACATGCAGGTCAACATGGAAAATCAGGTTGGTGCTGGACCTCAAGAGAGGGAATTTGTAGAATGCCTATGGGAAGGCTTTTTAAAGCAGTTTGTGTTTGAGCCCACTGGGGGCAAAACAATTCTGGATTGGCTGTAGAGTAATCAACCAGATTTGATTAGGAAGCTTAAGGTAAAGGAACCCTGAGTATTAAGGACAACACATTTCCCGGTCTGTATTTGGACATCGGACACCATCTTCAGACATGCTCAAGGGATGCATATGACATAATTGAAGGGCCTTTGTTGACATCACCCAGGAAGCAGACCCTTAACAAAGTCCCAGGATCACTAAATACAGTGGGCCCCAAGCAGTAATTACATCTAGTTACCCAGAGTTGACCCCCAAAATCTCAACAACTAATCTATCACCCCTTCTGAAGACAATCATTCTAAACCTTGCCTCTTGTAGGATTGGAAGGAATTAGCACATTGTCTCACTGTTGCTGGAGTTTTCTCTCTCAGGCAGTCTCTTCATCTGGTCCAGGTTTCCTCCTTCCTCTTCACATGGAAAATGCAGTCCATGAGAGGAATTTGAGGCTATGAATAAATCCCAATGAGGGAACAATTTCCGACTGCAAGATCAGACTGTTCAGCCCATTGTTGGTCTGCTAGCTGATGTTTCAAATTGACCAGGTCCTGACCCAATCAGTGCTACTCCATTGGGAACACCGATAAGCAGGAAGATCCAAGAACCAGATTTGGCACTTGAGGACCTGGAAAATCTCAACATCATTGTCGGAGTATCGGTGAAATCTGGAGCCCACAATGAGTCATTTTCACACATCGTGTCTACACCAGCCTCCAGACCAGCAAACAATCCTCCAGTCACGCTCGAAGTGATTGTTCTGTCTCTGGTCTCCAACTGACCAGAATTTAAATCCTGCTGTGATGTGTCCCACTGGTGTCACAATAGCCTTGAGATGTGGGATTTCCAGGAGACTTCCAGCCTCCCTGATGGCCACATCTCCACCAGGTGCATTGAGATGCACCGCCTTCGAGACCACGTGAGGGAACTGGAGCTGCAGCTTGATGAACTTTGGCTTAGGGAAAGTGAAACAGTGATAGACAGGAGCTACAGGAAGGTAGTCACCCCAAGGCTACAGGAGAAAGGTAAACAGGTGACTGTCAGGAGAGGGAAGGGAGAATGTCAGACAGTGGAGAGCACCCCTGTGGCCATCCCTCTCAACAATAAGTACTCCATTTTGAGTACTGTTGGCACTGAGTCTGGCCCTGTGGCTCAGAAAAGGAACTGAAGAGCTTGGCAGCAGTAATAGGAGACTCTATAGTCAGGGGTACAGACAGGCGATGCTGTGGACGGAAAGAGGAAACACAGATGGTAGTTTACCTCCCAGGTGCCGGTGTCCAGGATGTTCATGAATGTGTCCACAATATGCTGCAAAGGGAGGGTGAGCAGTCAGAATTCATGTCCATATCGGAATAAAAGGGACCTTTTCTGGTTGGCTGCCAGTGACCAGTGGTGTTTCTCAGGGGTCAGTATCAGGACCGTGACTTTACACATTGCTTGTCAATGATTTGGATAATAAAATTGATGGCTTTGTGGCAAAGTTTGTGGATGATACGAAGATAGGTGGGGGAGTAGGTAGTGCTGAGGAAGCAATGTGATTGCAACAGGACTGTGACAAATTGAAGATTGGGTAAGAAAGTGGCAGATGAAATACAGTGTTGGGAAATGTATGATAATCCCTTTTGGTAAAAGGAACAATCATTGTCGTCTGAACCCTTAGTGCCAAGGTGGCACACGAGGCCTCCACAAGGGTCTTCCATTTCTGCCGGTCTTTCGCTCTGCTGCTTGCCGTTACCCAGTTCATGCCTACTTCTTTCAGTTCTGCTTCCACAGATCTTCACCACGTCATCTTGGGCCTGCCCCTACTTCGCTTTCCCTGTGGGGTCCACCTTAGTGCTACTTTTGCTGGTTGATCATTTGGCATTCTCATTACATGGCCCAGCCATCTCCATCGTCTTCGTTTCACACAAACTGAGATTGATTCCATATTGCAAGATGTAAGCAAGCCTTGGTTTCTGATTTCCTCAGGCCAGAAGATCTTCTTGATACGTCGTAGACATTTTGTCTGGAATGTGTCAAGTTTCTTGCAGATGTCTTTCGTCATCTTCCGACATTCACTTCCATAAAGTAGCGCGCTTAGGACATTGCTTTTAAAAATTCTGATTTTGGTGTTAAGTTTGAGTTGTGTGGATTTCCAAACTGCACTGAGGCTGCCAAAAGCTTGATTTGCTTTAGGTAGTCTTGTTAATACGTCCTTACCACTATCTCTATCAGTGCTGACTTTACTCCCAAGGTATGTGAACTCATCTTCCTCTTCCACTTGCTGATTATTGATGATTACTGGTTGGAGGTTGGAAGCGTTCATCTTCATGATCTTTGTTTTTCTCACTTGAATGTTCATCCCAAGTTGCGATGCATATGATGTAAGTCTGTCTGATTTCTCCTGCATGTCACAATGATGACTCGCTAGCAGACTGATATCTTCAGCAAAAACTAGGTCTTCAAGTATTGAGGTAAGTGTCCATTGAATACCCCCTTTCTTTTCTGTGATTGTTTCCCTCATAAGCCAATCCATTGCTAAAATGAAGAGAAAAGGTGCCTGAGGATGATTCTGGGAATGAAAGGGTTAACATATGAGGAGTGTTTGGCAGCTTTGGGCCTGTACTGGTTGGAATTTAGAAGAATGCAGGGGGTTTCATTGAAAGGACAAGATTGGGTGAATGTGGAGAGGATGTTTCCTTTGGTGGGTGTATCCAGAACTAGAGGGCACAGCCTCAACATTGAAGGGTGACCTTTTGGAACAGAGGTAAGGAGGAATTTCTTTTCGCCAGACAGTAGTGAATCTATGGAATGCTTTAGCATAAACTGCCGTGGAGGCCAAGTCCATGGGTATATTTAAGGTGGAAGTTGACTGTTTCCTGATCGGTCAGGGCACCAAAGGATATGGCGAGAAGGCAGGTGCTTGGGGTTAAGTGAGATCCAGGATCAGCCATGATGGAATGGTGAAGCAGACTCGATGGGCTGAATTGCCTAATTCTGCTCCGAACCTTAACCCTTTCTATATTCCTCATAATCTTGGAGACCTCTATCAAATTTTCATTTTATTTGATTTTATTTAGAAATACAGCACAGAATAGGCCTGTAGGGCTCTCTGTATACTAGATGGAGTGTTAACTGTTGATTGCTTATTACCAAAATGGCTTCTCTGAAGTGTTATATTAAAATGGCTTCTCGTAATGTTAACTGCTAAGCAAGGGGTTCTCTGTAACTGCAATGTTTGGGTGATACAGTGTGATAATGGAAATTGTATTCATTTGTTAGCCAATGGAAGTCATGTTCTGTTATTTTGCATATGTGTGCTGAGTTGAGGAGCGCGGGCTTTTTCGGGAGGCGAGCAGAGAGGACGGACGTGTGAGGAACGGACAGCGGTTCCAGGACAGCGGACACCGGACCTCGGGGGTTCGGAGGGTGGCCGGAGTCTCGGAAGGACGTTGTGGATGGAATCGGAGGCGTGAGCTCCAACGTATTAAAATATTATGTGCACAAGACTGATAAGTTACTTATGTGGCACCTTTTCTTGTAGTTGTTTCTACTGACCCATCGCCAAAAATTTGCTATGAAGTATAATTCTTTACTCGCACTTTGTATATTATTTCATATTTGTGTTGTGGCTGATCATTGGGCGACTCACACCTTATCCATACCAAAGTAATTGCACTGTTTGGCGGGGTCGACCGCTATTCACCCTAGGCAACGGGCGGTCAGTGGGGCAAAGATCATTACAGGACCTTCCAGCCCTTTGAGCTGCACCACCAGCAACACCCGATTTAACCCAAGACTAATCACGGGGCAACTTGCAATGATCAATTAAACTACCAACTAGTAGATCGTTGGACTGTGAGAGGAAACTGTAGCACCCAGAAGAAATCCACACATTCCACGGGGAGGACGTACAAACTCCTTACTGACTGTGCCGGAATTTAAATCCGAACCCTGACAGCCCGAGCTGTAATAATAATGTCCACCATCCACTTTGCTGCTGTGGTGTCCCATCTCTCCTCATTCTTCTCCACTCGAGGGAATAAAATCCAAATATACTCAACCTTTCCCTATAAATCAGGTCCTCAAGTACTGGCAACATCCTTATGAAAATTATGACATCCTTCCTGTTGTTAGGTTAGGTGACCAAAATTGCATAAAGTCCTCCAAATTAGGTCTCACCAATATCTCATACAACTTCAGCAAAAACAGTCCAAGTCTTGTACTCAATATTTTGATTTATGAAGGCCAATGCGCCAAAAGCTTTCTTTAGTTGTGACGGCACTTTCAAGGAACTAGGAACTGTATTCCCAGATCCCTCTGTTCTGCTGCACTCCTCAGTGCCCTATCATTCACCGTGTGACTCTTACCCTGGTTTGTCCTCCAAAACTGCAACAACTCACGCTTGTCTGCATTAACTTCTGTATGATAATTTTTAGCCCATTTTCCAGGTGGTCCAGATCCCGCTGCAAACTTTGATAGCCTTCCTCACTGTCCACTACACCCCCAATCTTGGTGTCATCCACAAATATGCTGATTCAGTTTACCACACTCTCATCCAGGTTGTTGATACCGATAACAACAATCAGCCGATCCCTGCGGCACAACACCAGTCACAGGCCTCGAGTCAGACAGGTAATCATCTACGACCACTCTTTGGCTTCTCCCAGAAAGCCAATGTCTAATCCAATTTACTACATCATCCTGAATACCAAGCGACTGAACCTTCTTGACCAACCTCCCATGCGGGACCTCATCAAAGACCTTGCTAAAGACCATGTAGACAATATCCACTGCCTTGCCTTCATCAACTTTCCTGCTAGCTTCCTTAAAAACATCAATAAGATTGGTTGGACATGACCAAACACACACAAAGTCCTGTTGACAATCCCCAATCAGTTCTGGTCTATCCCAATACATGTATAGCTAGGCTATTAGAATATTTTCCAATAACATATTTTCAAAACAGGGAGAAAATTCAAAAATCAATGGTGCAAAAGAAATTGGGAGACCTCATGCATAATTCCCTGAAAGTTAACTTGCTGGTTGAGTTGGTGGTAATGAAGACAAATGCAATGTTAGCAATCATTTTAAGAAGACTAGCCTCAGAAAAGAGGGTTATTCATTTAGAATCAAGATGAGAAAAACAATTCTTCAGCTAGGGGGTGCTGAATCTTTGGAACTCCTTATCACAGATGGCTGTGCAGGCCATGTTATTGGGTATATTTCAGAGCACACTTGTATTGTGAACAGTTTTAGGCCCCTTATCTAAGAATGATGTGCTGGCATTGGAGAGGGTCTAGAGGAGGTTTACGAGAATGATCCCAGAGGGCAGGAGAATGGGATTGAGAGGAATAATATATCAACCATGATGGAATGGTGGAGCAAGGCTCGATGGGCCATTTGGCCTATTTCTGCTCCTATGTCTAATGGTCTCATGGTCCAACTTACCCACTATTGATGTCTGGCCTACCAGCCTAAAATTTCCTCTGTTATTCTCAGAGCTTTTCTTAGTTGTGCTTCAATCCTCTGGCAACTCACCTATTGGTAAGGATTTTTTAAGTACAGCATCTCTGCTGAGGATGAAGCAATTTCTGCACAAGCCCCCCACAACATCCAAGAGAACACTTTGATCCTGGGGATTTATCTTCCCTGATCTGCTTCAAGACAGCAAACACCTTTTCTTCTGTAATCTGAATAGGATCTATGACCTCGCTGCTGCTCTGCCTCAATTCAGCAGAATGCGTTTGTCCCTGAGCATTGTCCACATGGGGGCCTGTCATTGTATCAGAATCAGACCAGGTGCGAGTGTGAGCCAAAGGGACCTGTCATTGCAGCAGCACACCACCAGGTGGGAGTGTTGTCTGCTAGGAAGCTATCATTCCAGCAGAGATCCACCAGGTGGGAGTGTTGTCCACAATATGCCAGTCACTTCTGGAGACCATATTCAGAGTATTGTGCACAGTCCAGTCTCCTTGCTACAGAACAAATATGATCAGTTAGAGAGGGAGCAAAACAGACTCACAAGGTGTAACTGTGTCATTGTGGGGGCTGGGTTAGAAGAAGAGGCTGGATAAACTGAGACAGTTTCCCCTGGAATTCTGGAAACTGATGGGTGACCTGATGAATCTTTAAAAAATTATGAGGGGCTTATCTAAGGTGGGTGGTCACAGTCTTTTCTCCAGTGTAGGGGAATCTGAGATCAGAGAGCACAGGTTCAAGGTGAAAGGGAAAAGATTTAAAGGGGACCTGAGGGATAAGTTTCCCACATAGAAGATGGTGGGTATCTGGAACGAGCTGCTGACAAGAGGTTCAAGAGTCAAGAATTTAAAATGTCATTTCCAGTACATAAGTGTAAAGGGAACAAATCAATTGTTACTCCTCATCCGATGCATCACAAAAAAACACAATTCGATGAAGAACACAATAATTAAAACACGAATAAATATAAATACATAAGATAGTTTACATACATATATTGATCATGTGTCCATAAAGTGACGCTAGGAACAGGAGTGTCTCTACAAAGGTGACTCAGACAGGAAATGATAAAGAGGTGGTGGTTAGGGGTGGGTTAGTGCGTGGAGGTGTTGATCAGCTTTACTGCTTGGGGAAATTACCTGTTTCTGAGTCTGGTGGTCCTGGCATGGATGCCACATAGAGTCCTCACTGATGGGAGTTCGTCAGCAGGGTTGGTCGGATCCTTCATGACCTGGCACTTTTCCGGCACCTCACTATACCACAGCACTTTAATGCCACTTGGATGGGTACTTGGGTAGGAAACATTCAGGGGAAACTGGGCAAAAAGCTGGTAGATGGATCAAGCTCAGGGAGGAATTTTGGGCTGAAGGGTCTGTTTCCAAGCTGTATAACTTTGAGTCGAGGATAGGTATCCCTTTGCAGGAGAACTGGCTGCAAAATTGGACAGGTGAGGGGCCAGCGACTGGAAAGTAGCAAATATGCCTTGATTTAAGACCATAAGACATAGGAGCTGAATTAGGCCATTTGGCCCATCAGGTATGCTCAACCATTCCACCATGGCATCTCCCTGTAATCTTTGATGCCCTGATTGATCCAGAAATCTATCAACTTCCGACTCAAATATACCTAATGATGGCCTGCACAACTGTCTGTGGCAATGAATTCCACAGATTCAGCAACCTCTGGCTGAAGAAATTTTTCCAAATCTCTGTTTTAAATGGACATTCCTCCATTCTGAGGCTGTGCCCTCTGGTCCTAGACTCCTCCACTAGAGGAAACATCCACTGCACATCCAGACCTTTCAACTTTCGATAGGTTGTAATGAGATCCCCCCTCATTCTCTGAAACTCCAGGGAGTGCAGGCCAGGCCCAGAGCCATCAAATACTTCTCATCTGTTATCTCTTTAATTCCTGGGATCATTCTCGTAAACCTCCTCTGGACCCTCTCCAATACCAGAAAATTTTTTGTAGATCAGGGACCCCAAGTGTGGTCTGACCAGTGCCTTAAAAAACGTCAGCAATACATTCTTGCTTTTGTATTCCAGTCCTCTTGAAATGAATGCAAACGTTCAATTTGGCTTCCTTCCCACCGACTCGACTTGCAAGTTAACCTTAAGGGAATCCTACACTAGGACGTCCAAATCTCTCTGCTTCTCTGATATTGGAATTTCCTCTTCATTTAGAAAATAGTCCACACTTTTATTTCTTCTGTCAAATTGCATGACAGTGCACTTCCCTGCATAATATTCCATCTGACACTTTGCCCATTCCCTTAATCTGTCTAAGTCCTTCTACAGACACTCCGCTACCTCAACACTACCAGCCTCTCCACCTATCTTTATATTGTCCACAAACTTGGCCACAAAGCCATCAAATCTTTCATCCAAATCATTGAGATAAAGCGTGAGAAGAAGTGGTCTCAACAACAGGTCCTGTGGCAAAAGAGTAGTCACCAGCAGTCAATGGGTAAAGGCCCCCTTTATTTCCGCTCTTTGCCTTCTGCTCATCAGCCAATCTTCTGTTCATGTTAGTATCTTTCCTGCAATACCATGGGCTCTTGTTAAGCAGCCTCATGTGTAACATCTTGTCAAAGGCCTTCTGAAAATCCAAATAAACAACATACACTGACTCTCCTTTGTTTATCCTACCTATTATTTCCTCAAAGCATTCCAACAGATTTGTCAAGAAACATTTCCCCTGAAGGAAACAATGCTGACTTTGGCCTATTTTATCATGTGCTTTCAAGTACCCAAATATCATCCTCAATCAGAGATTCCAACATCTCCCCAACCTCTGAAGACAGGCTAACTTGCCGATAATTTCCTTTTTTCTGCCTCCCTCCCTTCTCAAAGAATTTCATGACATTTGCAATTTTCCATCCTCAGGAGCCATACCAGAATATATTGATACTTGAAAGATCATTACAATGCCTCCACAATCCCTTCAGCTACCGCTTTCAGAACCCGGGGTGTAGTCCATCTGGTACACCTTTATCTTTTCAGCTTCCCAAGCATCTTCGCCTCAGTGATAGCAACGACACTTCAGAAAATCACAAGACATAGGAACAGACAGGCCATTTGGCCCATCATGTCTGCTACACCATTTCATCATAGCTGAGATTTTTCCCTTCTCAACTCCTTCCTCCTGCCTTCTCCCCATATCCTTTCACTTCCTGACTGACCAAGAACCTGTTAACCTCTGCCTAAGATACACCCAATGATGGGGCCTCAACCGCTGCCACGGATTCCCACCCCGTGGCGAAAGAAATTCCTCCGTATCTCCATTCTAAATGTGTGTCTTTCTATTCAGAGACTGTGCATTCTGGTCTAAAGCTCCCACAGTATAGCAATCATCCTCTCCACATCCACTTTATCTAGGCCTTTCAACATTCGATTGGTTTCAGTGAGGTCCCCGCTCATTCTGAGTGGAGTGATTGGGCTATACCCATGGTAACGGTGAGCAAGAAAAGGAAGGCCGGAGCCATTCGTATATGTGGGGATTTCAAAGTCAGCATTAACCCGGAGCTGTGTATTGTGCAGGAATAGAATACATTTTTGCATCTTTGGCAGGCAGGGAGAAGTTTTCAAAGATTGACGTCACAAGCCTATCTGCAAATGTAGATTGAGAAGTCAAAGGTCCAAAGTTCAAATTTAATGTCAGAGAAATGTATACAATATACATCCTGAAATGCTTTTACTTCACAAACATCCTTGAAAACAGAGAAGTGCCCCAAAGAATGAACGACAGTTAAGTATGAGAACCCCAAATTCCACCCCCCAGCTCTTCCTTCCCGCGCGTAAGCGGCAGGAAGCAACAATCCCCCTCTCCTCCACCATCAAATATAAACATGCATCGGTACTATCACCGAGCCCAAGCGTGTGCTAAGCAATAGCAAAGACACAGACCAAAGTTACCCCAAAGGCTTCGCATTTCATCCGAAATTCGACAACCCACAGGTTCTCTCTCTCCCTGGCAAGGGAGAGGGAGGTGTCCCCCATCTTCACCGCGAGCGGGAGACATAACAACCCGCTGGTTTATGATGTTAAAAGTCCGTATCGTCGCTTTTTTCGAGCTCTGTGTCCGAAGATCACAAAGACCTCAGGTCTTCGGGCCTACAGCGAAAGATTTTCTGGCGTCTCTGATGACACACGAGTCTCCTGCCGCGACACCGACCTTCGATCCGCCCGTCTCTGGAGCCCCGAGATCTTAGGCTTCCAAACACGATTGAGATTCTCAGGCCATGTCGAATAGCGGCCAGTTGTGGAACCCCGAGAAGGGGTCCCATTCCCCCAAAGAAACGAACCTGCGTGTAACTCCAGGTCAGGGTGTTTAAAAGAACCCTGAAAGGGAAAAATAAAGATATTAAAGGTAGAAATAGAGCTGTTTCCAAAGATGCAAGTAAAGGAGTCGCCGTTAGGTGCCATCATTCCTCCTAAGCTCCGCCTCCTCACAATCAGCACTTACAAGGGACTGTTCCAGTATCATCGTCTCGTCTTTGGTGTCACATCAGCTCCAACATTTGGCAGAGAGCAATGGACCAAGTGCTCCAAGATATCCCAGGGACACAATGTTACCTTAATGACATCATCCTGACTGGATGGAGCACCTCCAGAGCCTTGGCAAAGGGCTTACCAGGCTGAGTGAGTATGGAGTACGCACGAAGAAAGCTTTCCAAGTATGAAATTTCATATTGTGGACATGTCATTGACAGGCATGGCTGACATAAGTCACAAGAGAAGATGGAAGCAGTGCTACAGGCACCCAAACCAGAAAATGTGTCACAACTCAGGTCATACTGGGCCTTGTAAACTCCTTTATTTGAAATCCTGAAATCCAGAAAGCTCCGAAAACAGAAGTCTTTTTCGCCAACAGCTAACGTCACTCAGGTGTGACGTGGCAGCACTGTCAGAGGACACCAGACGTCAGTTGTGTCTCAGTGCTCGTACTGGTTACACATGCATTTGCTGTTCGCTGATATTTTGTGTTCACCATTGACTTTGTGTTTAATTTCACTGTGAAAATGTCAAAAAGAGCTGCAGATACCCCTATGGGTAACAATGAGAAAAAGAGAAGGAAGCATCTATCATTATCAATAACGCAGAAAGTGGAGTTACTGCAGAATCTTGATCGTGGTGTGTCTGTGCGGTGTCTTACTGAAGAAAATAGTGTCAGAACTACCACCGTACATGATTTAAATAAACAGAAAGACAAGTTACTGAAGTTTTATAGTGACAGTGACAGTGACGTTCTACATTTATTCCAATAAGTCATTTACCATGCGTTTGATTCGGTTCATTTGAAGCTGTATATCCTTATGTTTTATTGAATGTTTTTGTTGGAAATAAAATGTTTTCTTGTCATTATTCCCTAAACAATACAGTATAACAACTATTTACATAGCATTTACATTGTATTAGGTATAAGTAATCTTGTTACATACACCTGTTAGGGTGCAATCTCCAGTTACCTTTGAAGGTAACCGTAGCCTTCAGCCAGGAGCAGATGTCATCAGGTGGTTCCCAACCTTCACAGAGTGTTTTGACCCTTAACCACGACACACTCCAGTTGGTGGGCTGGCAGTGGTGGCCAAATCACTGCCCATCTGCTCCTGGCTTCCAGCTCCCCTTCTCTCACCTACTCCAAATCCAACAAGAGGCTCATTATGCCTCTTCCCCCATCCTACGAGTTTCTTGTTTTTTGCTCCTTTCGTCCAGGCCCAGATCTGACAAAAAACTCCATGCTGATTTGGCTGGAAAACCTCTGCAGCCTATCTCACAGGGAACAACCATGCCTGCCATCCCTTGTCTTTGCACTCCTGTACTAAGGGCTGGTACTTCAAGGCCTTTCTCTCGTGGCCTCTTCCCACCCCTCCTCCCACGGCAGTCAGTTCAATTCAGAATTATTTTCTTGTCTTCGGTTGACCACAGTACAATGTCTGGGCGTAAGGTTTTGTGCACCACATCTGGGAACTGCAAACTCCTTCCCACATCGACCCTCATTTCCCAGGACCTGGCTGTTAGCAGCAGATTGGGCTTTGATTGTTTGGCTACGAAAGGCCTGGCTCCCCCTTTGATGAAGGTGATGGTCTTCCTCAAATCTGTGTCAGCCGTCCTCTTCTTGCACCTCTCCCGCTCTAGTGTGTCAGCAAGAGCCAGAAACACCTTATCATGGCGCCACCTATACCGTCCATGAGTTAGGGCTGTTTTACACCCGCACAGTATATGAGCCAGTGTCCCCTTTTGACCACAGAGCTTACAGTTCGGGTCCCCTCTCATCCCCCATGTACAGATGTAATGGTGAAGGAAGGGGGTCATACACGGATCGCAAGAGGAAGGAAATACGGAAGGGCTCCAGTCTCCATAACTCTCACCATGAGATTTTGCGCTTGGGCAGATCCCATTTTGCCCAGGCACCCTGGGACCCTTGTCCCACTGCCTTTGACATCCACTTCTCTTCCTCACGGATCCGTACTTCTGCCTGTACCATGTCTAGCCTGTTCCTTTTGCTTGCGTTTCCCTACTGCCGGAAGTGAACTGAGCCGAGGTCTTCCCACCTGACGCAGGGGTTGCCGATGATGTCTCGCAGATTCAGAGAACACGCTGCCTCCTCCACAGCTGCGTTGGCTGCCCACTTGCGCCCAGATCTGGTTGTAACGCCTGCTTGCTTTACCAAGACATCATCAGAATCTCTCAAGCTTAATAAGGTTCTGCATTTTGCCACCTTGAATTCCTCCACAACAGATGACGGGGGAAGCTGCGGTTGCCCAGAACGAATGTAGAGGCCCACTGAAGAGAAGCTTGGGGGAACTCCCAACCATCTCCCCAGGTGCTTGTTGGTTTTCCTCTCAATGCCCTCTATGGCAGTTATGGGGAACTCATAAAGTGTGAAGAGCCAGAGAATCCTGGGCAGAATGCCGTATTGGTAAAGCAAGGTCTTGAATTTACCGGGAAGTCCGGATTTGTCGATCTTCTTCCGCCACTCGTCTGTCTGCTTCACAGTATTGGTGACGTTGGCCCCATCTGTCAGTGACACATTAAACCACTTCCCCAAGCATTTTATCGGGTTATCTTCGATGGAAGGGATGACCTCACCCTGAACTGGGAGGCTAAACTTACTAGTAACTTTGCCCTTTCTGATCACCATGCACCTGGACTTCTTGGCCTTGAAGGACATCCTTCCCCAAGTGGCTACATTACCCAGGGTTTCCAATACCCATCTTGCTTGGACATGTGACACAGTTGTTATCGTGATGTCGTCCATGAATCCTCGTAGAGCTGGCTGAACCATACCCGACTCCAGCGTTGGGTCGCAGGTTATATCTTCTGCTGCTGATAATAGGAGGTTCATTCCCATAACAAATAGGATGGGGGAGATGGTGCACCCTGTTGCAATCCCCTTCTGGAGGTCCTGCCAACTAGTTGTGAAATGAGCTGATGTAAATCTGAGTTTGAATCCTCCTAGGTAGCTGGTGATCATGTCTCGAATAGCCACTGGGATGTAGTAGTGGTCAAGTCCTTCTGGGACGAGGTCATGTGGAATAGACCCGTAGGCATTCGCGAGGTCTAACCAGACAACTGTTAGGTCATCTTTTTTCTGCTTGGTCTCATGGATCAAATGGCTAATCATTGAGGTGTGTTCCAGACACCCCGAAAAGCCTGGAATACCGCCTTTCTGGATGTATGTGTTGATATAGCTGTTCTGTGACATGTAAGAAGTCAGCCTTCTTGCGAGCACAGAAAAGAAAATCTTACGTTCCAGATCCAGGAGAGAAATTGTCCTAAACTGAGCAATTGTGGAAGAAAACACTTCCTTTGGAATAAAGCATCCCTCTGCCAATTTCCAATTTGATGGAATAGTACCTTTGGCCCAGATCTTTCTCAAGACACTCCACAGCCTCCGAAGAAGTTGTGGGCATTTCTTATACACCTTATAAGGTATGCCGCTTGGGCCTGGGGCAGCTGATGCTTTAGCTTTCCGGATGATGTCCTGGATTTCCTGCCATGTAGGCTCCTTCACATTCAGCACAATTGATGGATTTTCCGGTCTACGCACAGCCCGATTGGTTCCTAGTCCCTGACCCCTCCGTGGGTCTCTGTGTGCCTCCCGCAGGAACTCCTCTACCTCTGGCTTCGAGCTGGATGGTATACCAGATTTCTGTTGGCCGAGAAGAGTCCTGGTGAAGCTGAATGGATCTCTCACAAACTGCGTTCGCCTTTTCTCTTTCTTCCTTCTTTGCTGTCGTAGATGTTCCGCCCTCCGGAGTTTGCACAGCTTTTCCCGCAGCATACTGGTCAAGTCCTTGATACTTTCTTTTTCTGCCGGTGAACTGGTTTTAAACCTCTTGTTGAGCACCTTTAATTCGCCTCTCAAGCAACGAATCTCAGTTCCTCTCCTGTCTGGTTGCCACAGTAACTCAGGCTGGCTTCTCCGCTCCACTGGGCCAAATCGTTCTTTAGCTAGATTGTACGCTATGGCTGTGAGTGAGTCGATCTTTCTGTGTACTGGACCTGCTAAGGCAACTTCCAGGATGCTGTCCATTTCATCATCGAGCTGCATCCAGGCGACGTTGTCTGACGATCTAGGCCATTTGATCCTGTCTTTCCTTGATGAATGGATTGGGGTAGTCGAAGAGGAACTCACTAGGTCTGTTGTTTGGTGCTGAGGCGACTCAAGTACGGAGAGATCTTCAGCTCTCTGGGGTGCTTCCTGGATGGAATTCTCCTTCGTCTCACTGGACACTAAGTCCATGCGCTGCACTTGGGTCACCATTGATCCACATTTAGACCTGCTCTGGTGTATCTTGAGCCCCCTGATATTTTTGCAGACTTTCCCACAATGACACCTTACCGTGAATTCCTCTCTGGTCAGTGTTGGTTGCTTTAGCTTCCTCGTAGTCATGTTTCCTGTCCTGGCCATTGCCAGTACGACGGTCCTGTTGAGTCTCTCATCCTCCCCCTCCTCTCAGGAGACTGTGGGGGTATTGCCCTTCGTGTTCAGTCGTAGCTTGAGTGGTGCCCTCTTGTGAGTGCTGCCCACAAGGTTGCTAGCCTTGTGAGCCCATACCAGTCTTTCCTGGAGGGCAGCTGTCTCTCCAGTGTCACCGACCTTCCTCAGTTGCCATCCAGTCTTTCCTGGAAGCCACTGGTACAAACCAGAGATTACTTGTTACATACACCTGTTAGGGTGCATTCTCCAGTTACCTTATAAGGTAACCGTAGCCTTCAGCCAGGAGCAGATGTCATCAGGTGGTTCCCAACCTTCACAGAGTGTTTCGACCCTTAACCACGACACTCTCTGGGCCAGCAGTGATTTAAAGTGTAGGTAAAGGATGTGCGTAGGTTTGGTGCGCCTCTGGGTCTTAAAGTCCACCGCACTGAGCCAGGTTATATAAGGGATTTGCGCATACGTGTTTTTTGGTATCGGTGCAGGGGAGGAGGCTAAATTCCAAAAAACTCTGAATTCCGAAATGCAACTGGCCCCAAGGATTTCGGATAAGGGATTGTGGACCTGTATCACCAGTTTCTCCCAAACGTTGCTACAGTTTTGCACCCATTGAATGCCATGTTGCAAACAGGAGCAAAGTGCGAATGGTCAGGAAGATGTGAAAGAGCATTCAAGGAAACAGAGTCTAATAACATCTGATCAACTGCTCACCCGTTAGGATCCATCTCTGCGCACCAGACTGGCGTGTGGTGTGTCCCCTTATGGCATTGGTGCCATTTTGTTACACACTGTGAAAGATGGATCTGAACGCCCGATTGCATCTGTGTCTGTCACCGGGTACGGACATGGCCCAAGTGTGGAGTGAGAAACACTGAAGCGGGTCAATATTTCACAGACTTTAATGCCAGCAATGTTAAAGGGAAAAGAAAACAATAAACGCTAGGCCAAACAGGGCCGTTGACTATAACACTCAAATGGAAAATGAAGCCTCCACTGCGGCTGAAAAGAACAAATAAGAACAAAACAAATACCGCTCGTCTTCAGAGTCAGTCGACTCGACAGTCCAATTTTCTCAGGCAATGCAGAAAGCAGATAATGGAGCGTAGCCATGTCCAAGTCTCGATAAGTACTACGACAACAAGTATGGAGTTAAATACTGTCACAATTAGGTAATAATTAGCTGACACGTGCATATTCACAAGTGCAATTTCCATTTCTACTGTGCTGCTGAATCTGTGGTCGTGACGGTGTCAAGATCACTGACCAGCACAGAACGTAACTATGCACAGATTGACAGAGACACCCTTAGTCTGGTATGGGGAATAAAGAAGTTCCACCACCACCCTTACGGACAGAAGTTTATTCTGGTGACAGAGCACCAGCCCCTTGCATCCGTTTTCAATCCCAGGAAGGGAATTCCAGTGATGACTGCTACCCAGTTACAATGTTGGGCACTGTTCCCAGGAGCCCACTCTTATGACAGAGAGTTCAACGGTACCAAACAACACAGCAATGCTGACCGTTTGTCATGTCTTCCACTTGGCAACTGAAGAAGAAAAGTCTTCATTCTGTGATCCAGCAGGGGTGTTCCACACAGCATTGGTGGACCAGTTGCTGGGAACAAATTCTGAAATACAAAGGGAAACAAGGAATAATATGACATTGTTAGGTAAATTGAAGGGATTGAAGGCAGATAAATCCCCCGGGCCAAATGGTCTGCATCCCAGAGTGCTTAAGGAATTAGCACAAGAAATAGTGGAAGCATTAGTGATAATTATTCAAAACTCTTTAGATTCTGGACTAGTTCCTGAGGATTGGAGGGTGGCTAATATAACCCCGCTTTTTAAAAAAGGAGGGAGAGAGAAACCGGGGAATTATAGACCGGTTAGCTTAACGTCGGTGGTGGGGAAAATGCAAGAGTCAATTATCAAGGATGTGATAACAGCACATTTGGAAAGCGGTGAAATGATCGTACAAAGTCAGCATGGATTTGTGAAAGGAAAATCATGTCTGATGAATCTCATAGAATTTTTTGAGGATGTAACTAGTAGTGTGGATAGGGGAAAACCAGTGGATGTGGTATATTTGGATTTTCAAAAGGCTTTTGACAAGGTCCCACACAGGAGATTAGTGTGCAAACTTAAAGCACACGGTATTGCGGGTATGGTATTAATGTGGATAGAGAATTGGTTGGCAGACAGGAAGCAAAGAGTGGGAATAAATGGGACTTTTTCGGAATGGCAGGCGGTGACTAGTGGGGTACCGCAAGGCTCAGTGCTGGGACACCAGTTGTTTACAATATATAGTAATGACTTAGACAAGGGAATTAAGTGCAGCATCTCTAAGTTTGCGGATGACATGAAGCTGGGCGGCAGTGTTAGCTGTGAGGAGGCTGCTAAGAGGATGCAGGGTGACATGGATAGGTTAGGTGAGTGGGCAAATTCATGGCAGATGCAATTTAATGTGGATAAATGTGAGGTTATCCACTTTGGTGGCAAGAACAGGAAAACAGATTATTATCTGAATGGTGGCCGATTAAGAAAAGGGGAGGTGCAACGAGACCTGGGTGTCATTGTATACCAGTCATTGAAAGTGGGCACGCAGGTACAGCAGGCGGTGAAAAAGGCGAATGGTATGCTGGCATTCATAGCAAGAGGATTCAAGTACAGGAGCAGGGAGGTACTACTGCAGTTGTACAAGGCCTTGGTGAGACCATACCTAGAGTATTGTGTGCAGTTTTGGTCCCCTAATCTGAAGAAAGACATTCTTGCCATAGAGGGAGTACAAAGAAGGTTCACCAGATTGATTCCTGGGATGGCAGGACTTTCGTATGATGAAAGACTGGATCGGCTAGGCTTATACTCTCCGGAATTTAGAAGATTGAGGGGGGATCTTACTGAAACATATAAAATTCGAAAAGGATTAGACAGGCTAGATGTAGGAAGATTGTTCCCGATGTTGGGGAAGTCCAGAACGAGGGGTCACAGTTTGAGGATAAAGGGGAAGCCTTTTAGGACCGAGATGAGGAAAAACTTCTTCACACAGACAGTGGTGAATCTGTGGAATTCTCTGCCACGGGAAACAGTTGAGGCCAGTTCATTGGCTATACTTAAGAGCGAGTTAGATATGGCCCTTGTGGCTAAAGGGATCAGGGGTATGGAGAGAAGGCAGGTACAGGGTTCTGAGTTGGATGATCAGCCATGATCATACTGAATGGCGGTGCAGGCTCGACGGGCCGAATGGCCTACTCCTGCACTTATTTTCTATCTTTCTATGTTTATGAAATCACCATGCAAGAATGGCCAACTCACGGTAACCTGATGTCTCCAGAGTTCTCAGTGAGACGAGAGCAGCCATAGGTATGTCAAAGAACCCTGATGTGTGTATCTCATGTTGGGCTTCCCTCTAAACTGCACACCAGAGTGTTAGAGAATTTACACAAAGGACACCTGGGTGCAGTCAAGACAAATAGTCTCGCATGGAACTGTGAGTTGTGGCCGGGAATAGATAAACAGATCAAAGACTTGGCCAAAAGCTGTTTGGTTTGCCAAAGTGTTCAAAATAACCCCCACAGGCACCGCTACCCCCATGGGAGTGGCTGTCGTCACCATGGCAAAGAGTACATAGTATCGTGGTGCTTCCAACCCAGCTTTTCCCACTTCACCCTTTCGGTCAATGGAGCAATGGACTGGTATGCTCGTATGTCCTCAACAGTGGGAGGTGTCATCAGGGCCAACTGCGTGGGGCCACTTGTTTCTGGCACAACAAGGGTGGGCCTGATTGCTGCCTCTTTTGCAGTGCAACCTGCCGCATTACTGCCCTCATTCATTGGTCCAGCATGTGCTGTTCATTTAATAATCACAATCTGTTCAGCCTTCAGTTATGATGAGTTTTGTATATGCACTGAATTTTTGATGAAAAACCCTCCTCCTCCACCCCGGTACAAAAAACTGCCAGGAATTTCCAGATCTGCCCATAATTATGTGCTATTTGAAAGGCACAGCGAGAGTCAGTATAAATATTGACAGCCTGGCCTTCAGCAAGTATACGAGCCCTGGTAAGCACAAAGAGATCACTTACTGTGCTGAAGTACACATGGGAAGTGCCATTGTCTCCACAACATGGGTGAGGGAGACGATTGTACATCGTCTTCCCATACCATTACGTAAAACTGAACCATCAGCAAAAGAAAATTAAATCAACAGTAACTGTAGAAGTAACAGTTAAGGTCTAAACAGGGTTTTATTACTTCTTGTGTAACAGTTTCACACCAGTATGGATTGCCACCTTCCTCCATGGCGAAAAGAGTGGCCGGATTAAGAGTTGCACAGAGAGTAATTCGAACATTCGGGTTTATTAATAACTCGATTTTCTACTTAGTTTGCCTCGTGGGGCTAAGGTGTTACGTGGCACAGTGAGTCAGTAAGATGACTAAGAGTCAGAGACTGCATGTGCTGAACAGCAAGACAAGTGGCTGCCACCACTGAAACACAACCCAGTAAACCTCTGGCTATTGAGTCTGAGCACTGAAGTAAAAAACTCGGCCTTTCCCCATGGTCCAGAGTGAAAACGGCCTGAGCAAAACTATTCTTATGGTGAATTAAATGGTGAAACTCCTGGCTGTAGTCTGGGAGGCCCAAAGCTGAGGCAGATATTATGGCCTCTTTTATACGGTCAAATGCTTCCTCAGCTTCTGGGGTATAACAGACCTGGTTGACCGGGAAGAGATATTTTCTGGAGGGACCTCATGATAGTGGCAAATCTAAGATCTACTGTCTACAATAGCCAGTCATCCAGAGCAAATGTTTCACTTACCTGTGAACCGTTGACTGCGGAGTTTTCACTCTTGCTTCAATCCCGGTCTAAATCAATGGCCTTGTATCCCACAGTAGGGTATGACCCAGGTAAGTATTCTAGTTGTGCAAACTGTAGCTTCTGCTTAAATACCTTCTGACCTTTCTTAGCTCGTCTATGCAAAAGGTAGAGGAGTCCTGCTCAGAAGTTTCCTTGCTTGGGAAGGTCAACTGGAGGTCATCTGCATATTGCATTAGAGCAAATCCCCTGGGGAAACTCCTTACCTTCTTCCATTTGCTATTTACATTCAAAACAATGATTGCATCAAAACTGCTTTCCAAGGAATCTCAAACTCTAAATCAATTATGTCAGAAGTCTCAGGTAACATCTTTTTGGTTCTATAAAAGAAAGCAGTCTTCCAGCAGCTACATCTCAGGGGTGATAACCCCCCTGGCCAGCCAAACTTAAGAAATCTCGTTTTGGTGAATGCTGCACAATGTGTCCCCTGTTACAAATCAGTCCCCCGAAATAACAAACGTACACAATATGCGATTAATTGATTAAGCTTTATAACTCTTACTTTGACTATGTGGTTAGTAGAGATACAAAATATAAAAGAAAAAGGGTGCCAATCTAATAAAACAGTCTGTGCACAATCGTTGGAGCTCACTCAGTAGTCTTCCTTCCACCAGTCGATCTCCTCCGAGCGTCGCCAACCTTCGGACCCCCGCTCAGAGTCCACTCTGTCTGGCGGCCTACTAAATCTCTCCATTCACGTCTTCTCTCTTCGTCCCTCTCTCACCCTCCGGCAGAAGCCCGCGAAACCAACAGCTTCCAGAATCACCAGACAGGGTAACAGAATCCTGATTAGCTAACATGCATAATTATCTCCAGCCATAACCCAAACATTTCTGCTACAGAGAAACCATACCTCAGTAGTTAACATTACAGAGAAGCCATTACATTAGCCTCAGCAGTGAAACATTGCAAAGAAGCCATTACATGAGTAAAGCAACTTTTAGAATTACTCCCAAAATACTCAAATCTTTCCAAAGATGGTAATTCCAAATTTCCAATTTAATTACCTACCAATGAACAATTTCCCCCAAATGCCCATTTCCCTCAGAAATGTGGACATCTCATATCTGGAATACAGATGCACAAATTTTCATCTCAACCCAGTTTACGCCTGGCCAGTATGGAATCTGAGTTTCTCTAAAATCACTCCCATGGAAAAGAGAAATAGAGACCAAAAACACGGACAAGAGAAAACAAAAAAAATCCATACTTCTACTCTTCTTCCTTACTCTTCTTACTACAAAACTTAAAATAAACAGTTAATTCCCACCCAGAAAAGCTTTTGCACAGTTTTCAAAGAACCAAGGAAGTGAGTTAAAGCTGCTGGGTGGGGGCCCCAACACATTCACATCGTGTAACCTCTTAAAGGCACAGTCTTTGCACTTTCTCTCTCACAGGCACACTTACAGAGACACAGTCTCTCTCTCTACAGACACATCTACTGCGTAGGTTGACTCTGTGGTTAAGAAAGCATACGGTGCATTGGCCTTCATCAATCATGGGATTGAGTTTAGGAGCCGAGAGGTAAAGTTGCAGCGAGAAGGACCCTGGTGAGACCCCACTTGGAAGTCTGTGCTCAGTTCTGGTCACCTCACTACAAGGAAGGCTGTGGAAACGATAGAAAGGGAGCAGAGGAGATTTACAAGGATGTTGCCCAGGTTGGGGAGCATGCCTTACGAGAATAGGTTGAGTGAACTTGGCCTTTTCTCCTTGGAGTGATGGTGTCATGGTCCAGTCTGTGAAATCCACATTCCGGTTCACGGTCCAGTCCAAGTTCCTTACTCCAGGTTTTCCCCAGTTTCTGTTGAGGTGGCTGATTCTCGTTTGTGCTGGCTTCATAAATGGCTTCAGGATGGAGTCTCTGGTGGTGGTTCAGGCAAAGCTATTGCCTCAAGAGACTGGCTGGGGAAAAGTGATAGCAAGAGTTGATTGTGGAGCTCACTGGAAAATGGCAGAGATCGAGAACATCAAGGAAAGAGCCAAGCTGTTGAAGGAAGTTTTTGGCGAGAGTGGAAGTGAACTCGAGATGGAGGTTGGTGGGAAAGAGGAATGGAATGGAAAAGAGGAAGAAAAGAAAGCAGAGGTATGGGATATCAAACTCTGAGGAGTCAGTGGATGACCAAAAGAGGACAGCAAAACAATGGAAAGAAGATGAGATTAAAACAATTATAAAACAAAGATGTGGGTGATGTGCTGGAGAACATGAATATGGGAAATGTGAAGCGGGAGCTAGGCTGAAATGCTGCAGTTTTGGTGAGGAACACTGCGCAGCTTATCGAGGGTGCATTTATAGCAAGAAGGCTGCTGAGATACAATATGTAAAAGTAACATGAGGAATCAGTTATGCAGAGGCAGTGAAAGAATTTGCTGAAAAAAAGGCTGTCAAGCAAACAAATTCAGGGAATAAACTGGTGAATTGTGAGGGCTGTAATATGGAAAATAAGGATACACTATTAATGAGTAGAAAGGATTTTGTACTTTTTATGGTGGATGCAATTAATTGTTCAGTGCAAACAAGCAAAAGGACTGAAAAAATTAAAATTATCGTCAAGTCTGCAGAAGGGATTCGGTGGGAAGAAGTCAAAGAAGTGCTGACTGGAGGATCCAACAGTTCACAGGCAGGGGAGATGGAATCTTAATGGCAGTATATGTATCTCAAATGGTCAAGAATTTAAGAAAAATGTTTCAGAACTTAAGGAAAATTCTCAGATTTTATGGTTGAAGCCCAGGGTAAATGTGCAGAACTCCAACAACAAATAGAAGTACCTGACAAGAACAACTGTGAGTTGGAAAAGAGATTGGAAACTGGAGGAAATTATTACAAGGATACAAAAGGAAAAGGAATTTGTTGCAAGGTGAATTATCTACATTCAGATTATAAAATAAAAATTAGAGGATTATGAAGCTTTAAAAATCCTACAGAAGGCACCTAATAAAGCCATAAGGAGGGAAAAGATTAAATATGAAGGTCAGCTCGCCAATAATATCAAGCAGACACCAAGAACTTTTTCCGATATTTAAAGAGAAGGGGAAGTAGATATTGGACTGCTGGAAAATGACACTGGAGAGGTAGTAATGGGGGACAAGGAAATGGCGGGCAAACTGAATAAGTATTTTGCATCACTTTTCTCTGTGGAAATCACTGGCAGTATGCTGGCAGTTTGAGAGTTTCAGGGGACAGAAGTCAGTGCAGTTAGTACAACTAGGGAGAAGGTGCTTGGGAAGCTGAAATATCTAAAGATAGAATAGTCATCTGGACCTGATGGACTGCACCACAGGCTCTGAAAGAAGTAGCTGAAGAGACTGTGGAGGCATTGGTAATGATCTTTCATGGATCACTAGAGCCTGGCATGGTTCTGGAGGACAGGGAAATTGCAAATGTCACTTCACATTTGAAGAAGGGAGGGAGGCAGAAGAAAAGAAACAATTGGCTAGTTTGCCTGACATCAGTCTTCGTAAAGATGTTGGAGTCTATTGTACAGGATGAGGTCCCAGAGTACATGCAGGCACATGATAAAATAGGCCAAAGTCAGCATGGTTTCCTGAAGGGAAACCCTTGCCTGACAAATCTATTGGAATTGTTTTTGGAAATAACAAGCAGAATAGAGCCCATGGTATGAGGGGAAAGATACTAGCATGGATAGAGGACTGGCTGATGACCAGGAGGCAAAGAGTGGGAATGAAGTGGGTTTTTTTCTGGTTGACTACTGGTGACTAGTGTTGTGCCACAGGAGTTGGTATTGGGACCACTTCTTTTCATGTTGTATATCAATGATTTGGATGAAGGAATTGATGGTTTTGTGGCCAAGTCTGTAGACAATACAAAGATAGATGTAGAGGCAGGTTATGAAGAGGAAGCTGGGTATCTGCAGAAGAACTTGGATTGGAGAATAGGCAAAGCGACAGATAGAGTATTATGCAGGGAAGTACATGGTCATATACAAGTACATTGGACACATCAACCTTTGGAAGATTTGAGCTCCAACCTTGTGCACAACTGACTGTCTTAATTATGATGGGCCCTCTTGATTTTCTTCCCTTTTTTCTTTCCTCTTCGGTAATAGTTTGGTGAAGCTAACATTCAGAAATATATTTTCTTCATAATTGTATGTAGTGTACGATCTGTTATTTCTTGTGGATGGGCAATTGCATGGCAGCAGTAGTTACACTGTATTCACACAGATCGGGGTTCAGGTCGGTGAGACATCCCAACTTCCCCGGTTTGGTGGGACCCAAGTCATATAGACCCTGGACATACAGAGTATGAGAAAGGTGGTTTTATTGCTGGTGAATCCAGTGGCTGTTAGTGAAGGGATAACAACCCTTCAGTAGTGAAGCCCACCCCCCAGGGGGAGGGGAAATATGAGACTTGAGTGGAGAGAACATCTCAGATGCTGGATGAGTGGCAGTACTCTGATAATGTGAAAAGACAGTGACTAGTGGAGTGTCTAAAAGGTCTGGCTGCTGAGGTGGTGAGGTCCTTAAAAGCAGAGAATCCATTTGCCAATTCAGTGGGCTACATGCAAGTGTTAGAAAACATTTCTGGCATGGCGGGAAGACCAATGCAGCTTAAGAATGGGTTCAGGTGCATGTTTCAGGAGGAAGAGGAGCAACTTTGTGCCTACATTTTTCAATAAGAGAGCAGCTTGTTTGTGGCGTAAAGGGGCAGAAGTTCATTATTTCCTGATCAGCCAGGGCAGGAAAGGATATGGTGAGAAGGGCAGGTGCATGGGGTTGACTGAGATCCAGGATCAACCATGATGGAATGGCAGTGAAATAAATGACCTAATTCTGTCCCTGTGTCTTATGGAGCCGGAACGTTGATGCGGATGCATGACACCATCTTCAGACAGGCCCAAGGAGTGCATCTGACATCACTGAAGGGCCTCTGTTGACATCACCTTGGGAGCAGATCCTTAGCAACGGCACAGGATCAATAAACACCATAGGCCCCAAGCAGTAATTACATATATTGACCTAGAGTTGACCCCCATAATCCCAACAACTAAACTATCATCCCTCACCAATACAATCCTTCTAAACATTGCCGCTCAAAGGAATGGAAGGAATTCATACATTGTCTCACTGTTGTTGGAGTTCCCTCTCTCAGGCAGTCTCTCCATCTGGTCCAGGTTTCCTCCTTCCTCTTCACACGGAAGATGTTGTTCATGAAACGAACTTGAGGCCATGAATAAATCCCAATGAGGTAACAATTCCCGACTGCAAGGTGAGACCTTTGTGCTAGGTGGTGAATTCCTGACCCGATCAGTGCCATTCCATTGGGAATGTCAATGAGCAGGATGATCCAAGCACCAGATTTGTCACTTGTGGATCTGGCAAATCTCCACATCATCATCTGAGTATCAATGTAATCTGCAGCCCACAATGAGGCATTTTCACACATTGTGTCAACACCTACCTCCAGATCAGTAAACTATCCTCCAGTCAAGCTGAAAGTGGATGTTCTGCCTCTCATCTCCAAGTAACCAGAGTTTAAATCCTATTGTGATGCTGCATCTCATTGTGATGTTTCTCACTGGTGTCACAATGGCCTTGAGATGTCAGATCTCTCCCTGAGTGACCACACCTCAACATCTCCATATTTAGTACACGCCTTGGTCATTTGGCTGGGTTACAATGACGTGATGAGGGTGAAACAAATAAATGGTTTACTTGCTGCCCCTGGATCTGTCATTACAACAGGATACCACCAGAGTGTTGTCCACAGTGGACTTGTGATTGCCACAGAAGGCCACCAGGTGGCAGTATGGACCACAGGGGAGCAAAGCCAAACCCTTTCTCGCCTCCTCCTAATCTTGTAGACATCGATATTTGGAGATACAGCGTGGAATAAGCCCTTCCAGCCCTTTGAGCCGCACCACCAGCAGCCGTCAATTTAACCTGAGACTAATCATGGGGCAATTTACAATGACCAGTCCACCTACCAAAGGCTAGGCGTTTGGACTGTGAGAGGAAATTGGGATACCCAAAGAAAATCGAGACATTCCATGGGGAGGACGTACAAATTTCCTACAGACAGCACTGGAATTTGACTCTAATCTTTGACTCTCTGAGCTGTAATAACGTCGCACCATCCGCTATGCTACGTGCTGCCCCATCTCTCCTCATTCTCCTCCACTCCAGGGAATAATGGGTTAACATATTCAACCTTTCCCTTTCAATCAACTCCTCTAGTACTGGCAACATCCTTGTAAAATTTATCTTTCAATCTTATTCACATCTTTCCTATTGGTAGGTGACCAGAACTGCACAAGGTACTCACCAACACCTAAAACAAAATTAGGAAAACATCCCAACTCCTGTACTCAATATTTTGATTAATGAATGCCAAATGGGCAAAAGCTTTCTTTACAACCCTATCTATTTATGATGCCACTTTCAATGAATTAGGGATCTGTATTCCCAGATCCCTCTGTTCTACCGCACCCCTCAGTGCCCTTCCACTCACCGTGTAAGCCCTACCCTGGTTTGTCCTCCCAAAGTGCAACATCTTACACTTGTCTGCATTACCCTCCATCTGATATTTTTTAGCACATTTATCCAGCTGGTCCAGATCCCTTTGTAAACTTCGATGCCCTTCGTTGCCGACACTACACCCCAGTCGTGGTGTCATCCAGAAATGTGCTGATTCAGCTCACCACATTATCATCCAGACTGTTGAAAAACATGACAAACAACAATCAGCCGATCCCTGCGGCACAACAGCAGTCACAGGTCTCGAGTCAGAGAGGCAACCATCTACTACCACTCTTTGGCTTCTCCCAGAAAGTCAATATCCAGTCGAATTTACTACATCATCCTGAATGCCAAGCGATTGAACCTCCTTCACCAACCTCACATATGGGACCTCATCAAAGACCTTGCTAAAGTCCACGTAGACTACCTCCACTGCCTTGCCTTCATCAACTTCCTGGCCAGCTTCCTTGAAAACATCGATAAGATTGGTTGGACATGACCAAACACACACAAAGTCCTGTTGATAATCCCTAATCTGTTCTGGTCCATCCTAATACTCATATAGCCAGGCCGTTAGAATATCTTCCAATAACTTATTTTCTAAATAGGGAGAAAATTCAAAAATCAGTGGTGCAAAAAAAATTGGGAGTCCTCGTGCATGATTCCCTAAGGATTAACTTGCAGGTTGAGTTGGTGGTAATGAAGGCAAATGCAATGTTAGCATTCATTTTAAGAGAACTGGAACACAACAGCAAGGCTGTCATGCTGAGGCTTTATAAGACATTGCTCAGACCACACGTTGTACTGTCAGCAGTTTTAGACCCCATATCTAAGAAAAGATGTGCTGGCATTGGAGAAGATCCAGAGGAGGTTCACAAGAATGATCCCAGGAATGAAAGGGTTAACATGAGGGGTGTTTGATGGCTCTGGGTCTGGGCCTGGAGCTCAGAAGAATGAGGAAGGTGGGGGGGCGGTGGTTCTTACTGAAATCCATCAAATATTGAAAGGCCTAGATAGAGTGTATGTAGAGAGGAGATTTCCTGTGGTGGGAAGTCTCGGACCAGAGGGCACAGCCTCAGAATAGAGGGACGTTAGCTCAGAACAGAAATGAGGAAAAATTTCCTCTGCAAGAAGGTGGTGAATCAATATTTCAGACCACTATGAACAGTTTCAGGCCCCTTATCTAAGAAAGATGTGCTGGCATTGGAGAGGGTCCAGAGGAGGTTCACGAGAATGATCCCAGAAGACAGGAGAATGGGGCTAAGAGGAATAATAAATCGATTATGATGGAATGGTGGAGCAGACTCAATGGGCTACCTCCTGTGTCTTACCCACTGCTGATGTTAGACTCCTCCACTGGAGGAAACAACCACTCAGCATCCACTTTATCTGGACCTTTAAACATTCGATAGGTTCCATCCTTCATTCCTCTCAACTCCAGGGAGTACAGACACAGAGTCATCAAATGCTTCTCACATGTTAATTCTTTAATTCCTGGGGTCATTCTCATAAACCTCCTCTGGACTCTCTCCAGCGCCAGCACATTTTTTTCGTAGATAAGGGACCTAAAACTGCTCACAATACTTCAAGTGTGGTCTGACCAGTGCCTGATAGAAGATCAGCATTACATCACAAACAAGAGAAAATCTGCAGATGCTGGAAATCTGAGCTACACACACAAAATGCTGGAGGAACTCAGCAGACCAGGCAGCATCTCTGGAAAAGAGTACAGTGGACGTTCTGGGCCCAGACCCTTCAGCAGGACTGGAGAAAAAATGGTGAGGAGTAAGTATAAAAAGTGGCGGAAGGAGAGACAAACACAAGGTGATTGGTGAAACCAGGAGAGGGAAGATGAAATAAACAGCTGGGAAGTTGAATGTGAAAGAGATGCAAGGCTGGAGAAGGGGGAGTCCGTCGACTGTTTCTCTCGCTGCTTCTCTCATTGCGCTCTATGCCCCACGCTTTCCGCCATGAGGAGGTACCTGGAGTCCCTATCCCAGTCACTTCCACAACTTTGGGATTCTCTCTCCACCTGCCTGTAACGGACCTGTCTGCTACTTTATCCTCCGCCAAATCCGCACTTCCAATCATCAGTTCTTTAACTTTCTCACATCCTGCAAACGATCAGAAAATCACCCGTCTCCAGACCACAGAACCTGCCAGTAATGACACCCCCCAACTCCCCCTCGCCCTCTCCTTCACCATACCCCATCTCCTTTCCTCTCTCCTTGCCTGCCCACCAAGAATGTGCAAGGTAAGGTTAGTAAGTTTGCAGATGACACAGAAATAGATAGTATAGTGAACAGTGAAAAAGGGTTTCAAAAATTACAGAGCAATTTTGATCAGCTGAGTACATGGACTGAGGAATGGCAAGTGGAGTTTACTTCAGAAAAGTCTGGAATATTGCAATTTTGGAAAGTTGAATTCAGGTTGGACATTCATAGTGAATGGAAAGGGCCTGAGGAGTGTTGTAGGACAGAGAAACCTTGGAGTACACATGCAAGGCTCACTGAAACTGGAGTCAAAGGTTGACAGGGCAGTGAAGATGGCTTTTGGCACGCTCAGCTGCATAAATCAGACATTGAGTTTAAAGGTTTGGAGATTACAGTGCACAAAGGATTTTGCAGATGCTGGAAATCTGGAGCAACACACACAAAATATCGGACCTCAGCAGGTCAGGCAGCATCTATGAAGGGGAATAAATGGTTGACACTTCAGACAGAGGCCCTTCATCATTACTGAAAAGGAAGGGGGAAGAATCCAGAACAAGAAGGTGGGGAGTGGGTCAGGAGGACAAGCTGGAAGGTGATCATTTATTCCCCTCCATAGATGCTGCCTGACCTGCTGAGTTTCTTGAGCATTTTCTGAGTGTTACTTGGAGTATCATGTTCAGTTTTGTTTGCCCTGCTATAGCAAAGTTGTTATTAAACTGGAAAGAGTGCAGCTGAGATTTATTAGGATGTTGCCAGGATTTGAGGGACTGAGTTACAGGGGGAGTTTGGATGGGCTGAGACTTTATTGCTTCAAGTAAAGGAGACTGAGAGGTGTTCTCATGGAGGTGTATTAAATGCTGAGGGGCATTAGTAGGCTGAATACACACTGCTTTGTTCCGTGAGGTAAGGAATTAAGAATTAGAGGGCATAGGCTGAAGGTGAGAGGGAAAAGACTGAATAGGAACCTGAGGGGCAACTTTATTTACACAGAGTGTGGTATCTATATGTAGTGAGCTGCCAGAGGAAGTGGTTGAGGCAGGTACAATAACAACTTTCAACAGGTACATAGATTGGAAAGGTTTAGAACAGGGGTTCTCAACCTTCTTTTATGCCAGCGACCCCTCCCATTAACTGAGGGGTCCATCAAACCCAGGTTGGGAAGGTTATGGGCCAAATGCTGGCAAATGGGTCCAGCTTGGATGGGGTATCTTGGTCAGCATGGACTAACTGGGCCAAATGGCCCGTTTCCATATTGTATGAAGTATGGTTGAAACCTCGTTGGTTTCCTTGGCTGTACAAGTCAAGGGAAAACACACTCTGGTCCTGCCAAACCCGTGAGATTGAGACGACCCTCCTACCCCAAACCCCGGCTTGTGTGGATACTGTGTTATTTGCTACCCTGTTACAACTCAGTGCCAAGAAATAACAGACAGCACACTGCATACGACTAAAGGAATTATATTTATGAATCTTACTTAACTAAAACACAGTCAAATGTGTACAAGTTGGAGCTCATCTTGAACTTCTCTGTCATTCACGCACTGGGCCTCAGGTCTGCGTGAAAGCACACACCACCTTCTGAACGTCACTCACAATCCATCTCGAACAATCAGGTCTCCCACTGGGTCGTATCCTGTGACAGGTTCTCCCTGGCATCTTCTCTCTTCATCTCCCACTGAACAAAAGACCCAAGACCAACCTTAGTGACCCTCACCAAAAAAACCTCCCCGCAGTTCCACCATCCTAATTGGATGGCACACATTTCTCATCATCCTTTATGTTCAACAATAACCCAAAAAGGCTGAAAGCAGGACAGATTGCTCATACAGAACTTCCAAATGAAATACATACAGCCTAACAGTAAAGTTGTGAACCAGGGCATTACATGGTTCTGTATGACCAGATCGAAGTTGCCAGTGTGGCTGATAATGAAGTGACTGGGATGTCGAGGCGTTGGGATGAAAAGTCGTTTTTGATGGATGATAGATCATAGTCTCTGGGGGTTTGCTATTGCTTGCGTGTTGGGTGGTGTGGGGGCTCATGCTTTCTGCTGGGACACATGGGGGGAGAGGAAAGGGGAGGGTTGATGCTTTGCAACTGCTTGTGCATGGGAGGGTGAGGGGGCTTTGGGGTTTTAATGTTATCCTGTCATTCATTCTTTGGTGTTTTTTTCTCTGTTTTGTGGATGTCTGTGAAGAGTAAGGATTTCAGGTTGTAGATTGTTTACATTCTCTGACATTAAATTGAACAATGGAACCATTGAACCATTGAAATACAAGTGCGACTGCCTGCCGTTTGATACCTCACCCTAATCCCAATACAGTCTGTACATAATCAATGTGGAAGGTGGTTATTACTCAACCAACGAGTGTGAACCACTGTCCACCTTCCCAAATGTCCAATTCCAACGAAAACAAGGAAAGCTCCCGAAACATCTTTGTATCAACTGCAATCACTATAGATAACTGACCTCCCAACACCAGCCCGAACATAACTGAAGCCTTAAAGACCTTTTGGTAAGAACCTTCTGGTCTTTTGGTCAAACCAAAGTGCAGGTCTTCAAGATTCTCAAGAGGGAGGGTGAGCACCAGATATTGTTGTGCACATTGGCATATTGACATGGAGAGAAAGGGGGAAGATGTCCTGCACAGTAAGTACAGGGAGTTAGGGAAGGGGCAGAACAGCAGGACCTCCAAGGTAGGAATCTCTGTATTACTCCCAGTGCTAGTCAGGGCAGGAATAGGATGAAAGTACAGATGAATGAATGGCTGAGGAATTGGTGCAGAGAACAGGGGTTCAAAATTCTGGTAGACCCAGATCAAATTCTTATTTTTATTTTGTTTTATTTTATTTAGAGATACAGTGTGGAATAGGCCCTTCCAGCCCTTTGAGCCACACTGCCAACAACCCATGATTTAACCCGAGACTAATCACAGAGCAAGTTACAATGACCAACTAACCAGATACCCTTGGATCGTGGGTAGAAACTGGAGCACCTGGAGGAAATCCACGAATTCCACAGGGAGTGCGTCCAAACTCCTTACAGACGGTGCCGGAATGGAACTCTGATCTATTACAGCCCAAACTGTAATTGTGTCGCACTAACCACGATGCTACCGTGGCGTCACGTCTCTCAAATTTCTCCTCCACTCCAGGGAATCATGTCCAAACCTATTCAACCTTTCCATAATTCAGGTCCTCAAATCTTGGCAACATCCTTGTAAATTTTCTCTGCACTCTTTCAGTCTTATTGACATCTTTCCTGTTGTTAGGTGACCAGAACTGCACAAAATACTCCAAATTCAGCCTCACCAACAACTTCAACATAACTTTCCAAGTCCTGCACTCAGTGCTTTGATCAACCAAGGCCAGTGTGCCAAAAGCTTTCGTTATGACCCTCTCTATCTGTGATGCCACTTTCAAGGAATTATGGACCTATATTCCCAGTTCCTTCTTTTCTACCGCACCCCTCGGTACTCTTCCACTCCCTGTGTGAGTCCTACCCTGGTTTGTCCTTTCAAAGTGCAACACCTTACACTTGTCTGCATTACCCCCCATCTGATACTTTTTAGCCCATTTCCAGATGGTCCAGGTCCCACAGCCAACTTTGATAGCCTTGCTCACTGTCCACTACACCCCCAATCTTGGTGTCATCCACAAATATGCTGATTCAGTTTACCACATTATCATTCAGATTGTTGATACAGATGACAACAACCAACCCATCCTGCAGCACAACACCAGTCACAGGCCTCGAGTCAGAGAGGCAACCATCGACGACCACCCTTTGGCTTCTCCCAGAAAGCCAATGTCTAATGTCATTGATACATCATCCTGAGTGCCAAGCAACAGAACCTTCTTGACCAATCTCCCATGCAGAACCTTGTCAAAGCAATTGCTAAAGCCCACGTAAACAACATCCGCTGCCTTGCCTTCATCAACTTTCCTGGTAACAAAGCCATACAGATATCCCCAACCAATCCTTGTCTAAACCCAATACTTATATACCCAGTCCATTAGAATACCTTCCAATAATTTATTTTCTAAATAGGGAGAAAATTCAAAATCAGTAGTGCAAAGGAAAATTGAAAGTCCTCGTGCATCATTCCCCGAAGGTTAACTTGCAGGTTGAGTCAGTGGTAACGAAGGCAACTGCAATGTTAGCATTCATTTCAAGAGGACTAGAATACAACAGCAAAGATGAAAAGCTGAGGCTTTGCAAGACATTGGTCAGACCACCCGGGGAGTATTGTGAGCAGTTTTAGGCTCCTTATCTAAGAAAGGATGTGCTGGCATTACAGAAGTTTCACGAGAACGATCTCAGAAATGAAAGGGTTAACATATGAGGAGCGTTTGATGGCTCTGGGACAGTACTGTCCGCAGTTTAGAAGGAGAGGGGATCTCACTGAGACCTATGGAAAATAGAGCAGATGCGCAGAGGTTGTTTCCTGCAGTGAAGAAGTCTCAAACCAGAGGGCACAGACTCAGAGTAGAGGGACGTCCATTAGAATAGAGATGAGGAGGAATTTCTTTCGCCAGAGGTTGATGAACCTATGGAATACATTACCACAGACGGCAGTGCAGGCCAAGTCACTGAGAATATTTCAGGCAGAGGTTGATAAGTTCTTCATTAATCAGGGTGTCAAAGGTTAATGGGAAAAAGCAGGAGAATGGGGTTGGAAGGAATAATATATCAGACATGATGGAATGGTGGAGCAGACCCGATGGGTTGAATGGCCTATTTCTGCTCCTATTTCTTATGATCTTATGGTCTAACTTACACACTACCGATGTCAGGCTCACCAGCCTAAAATTTTCTGGGTAAAACTTGGTGCCTTTCTTAAGCAACAGAACACTTGACGTGCTCCAATCCTCTGATACCTCTCCCATTACTGAGGACATTTTAAATACAGTATCTCTGCTGGGGTCCCTGCAAATTATGCACGAGCCTCCCACAAACTCTGAGAGAACACCTTGTAAGGCCCTGGGGAGTTATCCACCCTCATTTGTTTCATGACAGCAAAGAACATAGAACATGAAGTGTACAGCACAGGAACAGGCCATTCACACCACAATGGTGCGTTGAATCAGCTGAAAGGCAAATCAAAAACACCCAAACACTAATCCCTCATACCTCCCTCATATCCATATCCCTTCATCTTCCGTACATCCATGTACACATCTAAACGTCTCTTAAAATCATCTCATGTATTTTTGCCTCACCCACCATACCAGGTAGCACGTTCCAGGTATCCATCACTCTGAGTTGAACATATTACCACTCACTACTGCCTACTGCCTCTCACCTTCAATGCATACCCTCTGGTATGAGACAACCAGAAATGTATGCAATATTCCAGATGAGGCCTTACCAGTTTTATAAAATTGCAACATAACCTCCTGACTTTGAACTCAATGCCTCAACTCATTAAAGCAAGCATTCCATAAGCGTTCTTACCATCAACCTGTGTAGCCACTTTCAAGGAGCGATGAACTTGGATCCCAAGATCTCTCTGCTCAGCAACACTGTTAAGGACCTTTCCCTGAACAGTGTACTGTCTCCTTGCATTTGCCCAACTGAGGTGCAACACCTCACATTTATCTGGATAAAATTCCATCTGCCATTTCTCAGCCCATATCTGCAACTGATCGATATTGTGCTGTGTTCTTTGCCAGTCTTCTATGCTATCCACAACTGCACCAATCTTGGTATCATCCATAAATTTACTAACCCACCCACCTACATTTTCATCCAGGTCATTTATATACATTACAAACATCAGAGTTCCCAACACAGACTTTGCAGAACTCCACGAATTACAGACCTCCAGTGTGAGTAAGTCCCTTCAACCACTGCCCTCTGTCCTCTTTGCGCAACCCAGTTCTGAGTCCAAGCAGTCAATTTGCCGCAGATCCCATGCATCTTAATCTTCCGGAGTAGCCTCCCATGAGGGGCTTTTTCAAACACCTGACTAAATCCCATGTAGACAACATCCACTGCCCTCCTCATGTGTTTCATTTGATCCTGACTTCCGAAGCTTTACATACATTTCCTTTTTCTTCTTGATTAAAAAAACATCTATAACCATATAACAATTACAGCACAGAAACAGGCCATCTCGACCCTTCGATTCCATGCCAAACTCTTACTCTCACCTAGTCCCACCGACCTTATCACTTCCTTGGACTTCCAGAACTCTCTTATCTTTCTATCTCGTCCTTCTTTCTAAGAGGAACACACCTTTTCTGTACTCTGTGCAATTGATCATCAAACACCTTCCACATGTCTAATGTGTGAAAACAGCCTTTCCTCTGTAATCTCTATCGGGTGCATGACCTCACTGCTGATTTGCCTCACTTTCACAGACTGTGTCCATCCCCTTGTGTATTCCACAGGGGCCATGTCACTGTGCTAGGACACCATCAGGTGGGAATGTTGTCCACAGGCGACATTTCATTGTGACTGGACACCACCAGGTGGGGGGGTTGTCCACAGGGGACATGTCATTGTGGCTGGACACTACCAGGTGGGGATGTTGTCCACAGCAGACATGCAATTGTGGTAGGACACCACTAGGTGAAGAATATTTGTTGTATTTGGAAATCTGGGTGAGAAGAGTTGGAAAATCTGACCTCTTGAGATCCAGGTGAGTAAGTCAATCAATTTGCTCACTGACTACAGGACTTAGGGTGTTACGTTGCAGATAAGGAGGATAATAAATCAGCCATGATAGAATGGTGGAGCAGACTCGATGGCTGAATATCCAAGTTCTCCTCCTTTGCTTTCTGGTCTTATGTCGCAGATGGCAACGAGACCATGTTGAGAGGATTGTGTGCATTCTGGTCTCCTTGCTACAGAAAGCATCTGATAAGCTGGAGAGGGGGCAAAACAGATTCACAAAATGTAACTGTGTCAGGGTGGAGGCTGGTTTATAACAAGAGGCTGGACAGACTGAGACCGTTTCCCCTGGAATTCGGGAAGCTGAGTGGTCACCTCATGGATGTTTATACAATTATGAGGCAGTTTAAATGGTTTGGCACTGACTAGATGGGTCGCAGGGCCAGTTGTTCTCTGTGTTTTTCTATGATTCTGTGACTCTATCTGCCTAGTCCCATCACCCTGCACTCTCATCCATGTACACATATAAATTTCTTTTTAATGTTGAAATCGACCCCACATCCACATCTTACACTGTCTCGGAATAACATAGGCCAACTATTATTGGCTGTTGGCGTTTCACAGGGCTTGGTATCGGGACCATTCCTTTTTACAGTATATGTCAACGATTTTGATGACAGAATTGATGGCTTTATTGTCAAGTTTACAGATGAAACAAATAGGTGGAGGGGCAGGTAGTGCTGACGAACCAGGGAGTCTGCAGAAGGACTTGGACAGATTGGGAGAACAGGCAAGGCAGTAGGAGATAGAATAAAGTGTAGGGAAGTGTATGATCAAGTACTTTGATAGAAGGAATAAAGGCATAGAATACTTTCTCAACGGGGAGAAAATTCAAAAATCAGAGGTGGAAAGAGATGTGGGAGTCCTTGCACAGGATTCCTGAAATCCCTTGTGCAGGGATTCTACCACTGATCATTTCTTTTCCTCCCTACCCCTCTCCCACTTTCCATAGGGATCACTCCCTCCGTTATTCCCTTGTCCATTTGTCCCTCCCCACTAACCTCCCTCCAGGCACTTAACCTGGCAAGCAGCTCAAGTTCTACAGCTACCTATACGCCTCCTCCCTCACCTCCATTCAGGGTCCTGAACACTCCTTCCAAATGAGGCAACACTTCACCTGCAAATCTGCTGGGGTTGTCTGTTGTGTTCAGTGTTCCAAAATGCAGCCTCCTCTGCACTGTTGAGCCCCCTCGTAAAGTGGGGGACCCCTTCATCGAGCACCTGCACATCATCCATCACAAGCGGGACTTCCTGGTGGTCAAACATTTCAATTCAGATTCCCATTCTGCCATGTCAATTCATGGCCTCCTTTCGTGCCCAAGATGAGGCCACCCTCAAGGAGTGGAGCAACACCTTATATTCTGTCTGGTTACCCTCCAACCTGATGGCATGAACATCGATTTCTCCTTCCGGTGACCAAAACCACACCCCCCACTCCCATTCCTCTATTCCCCACTCTGACCTTTCATTTCTCCTCACCAGCCCATTACTTCCCCCTGGGTCCCCTCCTCCTTCCCTTTCTCCTATTGTCCACTCTCCTCTCCTATCAGATTCTTTCTTCTCCAATCCTTGACCTTTCCCTCCCACCTGGCTTCAGCCATCACCTCACCTTCCAACTGCCATCTTTCCCCTCCCACTACCTTTTTATTCAGGCATCTTACCCCCTTCCCTCTCAGTCCTGAAACGTCAACATGGATGAGGTCTCCTCCAAGAGGACCACAACCTTGTCCTGGTATGGAGGCATGTGTGCCTCAATGACTCAGAGAGCTCTGTTGTCAGGGGCCAGGGTTTATGCTTTGGCGCCTGGTAGGGTCACCCATGCCGTGTAGGTCAAAGAGCAGAGACCAGACTAAGAGTGGTCCACAGGTCCTCCAGGTTCAGGGGTTCAGCTCAGGGCAAACAACTCTGGTTAAACAAAGTTGTTATGGAAACAGCAATGAAGAATCCTTCTACATTTGGTTGTGATCGTATTCCTGAGTCTCCACCCAGGACTTGCAGGACTGACAGGAGTGAAAACTGAGGATCTACTGACATGATGAAGGAAGCCATGAACACCACCAGAAATGGAGGACCTTCGTTGCTGCCCTAAAGGTCACAGTGCAACAGGCAGTAAAGAAAATGAGATGCTCCCTGACCTGCTGAGTTCCTCTAGCGGTTTGTGTGCGTTGCTTCGGAATCTGTAAAGGTTAATTTGCAGATTGAGTTGATTGTAAGGAAGGCAAATACAATAAATGCATTCATTGCAGGAGGATGAGAATATAAGAACAAAGACATGACACTGAAGCTTTATAAGGTATTGGTCAGCCAACATCTGGCGTATTGTGAGCAATTTTGGGCCCCTTATCGAAGATGTGCTGGCATTGGATAGGTTCCAGAGAAGCTACACGAGAATGATTCCAGGAATGGAAGGGTTAACATATCGGAAGCATTTGATGGCTCTGGGCCTGTACTCACTGGAGTTTAGAAGAAAGAAAAGAGAGATTGATGATGGTAGGGCAGTGCATATTGTCTACATGGATTTTAGTCAACTCTTCAAATGTGAAGAGGTTAGGTTGCAACTTTATAGGCCACATCTGAAGTATTGCACACAGTTCTGGTCACCCCACTCTAAGAAGGATGTTGAGTCTTTGGAGAGGATATAGAAGAGGTTCACCAGAATGCTGGCTGGTTCAGAGACCATGTTGTGAAGGTGAAATGGGGTAGGGTTCATGGGGAATGTGAGGAGAAAGCTTTTTTGTCTCAGAGTGGTGGATGACTGGAATGCGCTGCCTGGTATAATGGTAGGGGCAAATGCATTAGAGACTTTTCAGAGATGTTTGGATAGGCACATGGGTGTAAGTAAGATGGAGGGATATGGGTATTGTGTTGGCAGGAGAAATTATTGTTTGGGTGTTTTTGATTTGCTTTTTAGCTGGTTCAGAATAACATTGTGGGCCAAGTGTCCTTTTGCTGTGTTGTATTTGCTGTGTTTAATGTTATAATAAGGGTGATCTCATTGAAACCTGTTGAATATCGAATGGGCAGAGCAGATGTAGAGAGGATGTTTCCTACACTTGGTGAATCTAGGACCAGAGGACACAGCCTCAGAAGAGAGAGACATCCATTCAGAAACAAAGAAAACCTACAGCACAATACAGGCCCTTCTGCCCACAAAGTTGTGCCGAACATATCCCTACCTTAGAAATTACAAGGCTTACCCACAGCCCTCTATTTTTCTAAGCTCCATGAACCTATCCAAAAGTCTCTTAAAAGACCCTATCGTATCCGCCTCCACCATCGTTGCCGGCAGCCCATTCCACGCACTCACCACTCTCTGAGTGAAAAAACTTACCTCTGACATCTCCTCTGTATCTCCTCCCCAGCACCTTAAACCTTGTCCTCTTGTGGCAACCATTTCAGCCCTGGGAAAAAGCCTCTGACTATCCACACAATCAATGCCTCTCATCATCTTCTACACCTCTATCAGGTCACCCCTCATCCTCCGTCACTCCAAGGAGAAAAGGCAGCGTTCACTCAACCTGTTTTCATAAGGCATGCACCCCAATCCAGGCAACATCCTTGTAAATCTCCCCAGCACCCTTTCTATGGCTTCCACATGCTTCCTGTAGTGAAGCGACCAGAAATGAGCACAGCACTCCAAGTGGGGCCTGACCAGGGTCCAATACAGCTGCAACATTACCTCTCAGCTCCTAATTCAGTTTCATGATTAATGAAGGCCAATACACTGTATGCCTTCTTAACCACAGAGTCAACCTGCGCAGCTGCTTTGAGCATCCTATGGACTTGGACCCCAAGATCACTCTGATCCTCCACACTGCCAAGTGTCTTACTATTCATACAATATTCTGCCATCATATTTGACTTAGTGTGGGCATGTGGCCAAGAGGTTAAGGCATTGGACTAGCGACCTGAAGGTCATGAGTTCGAGCCGCAGACGAGGCAACTTGTTGTGTTCTTCAGCAAGGCACTTAATCACACATTGCTCTGTGACAACACTAGTGCCAAGCTGTATGGGGCCAAATGCCCTTCCCTTGGACAACATTGGTGTCGTGGAGAGGGGAGACTTGCAGCATGGGCAACTTCTGGTCTTCCATACAACCTTGCCCAGCCCTGCGCCTTGGAGAGTGAGGACTTTCCAGGCGCAGATCCATGGTCTCGCAAGACTAACGGATGCCATAACATTTGACTTACCAAAATGAACCACCTCACACTTATCTGGGTTGAACTCCATCTGCCACTTTTCAACCCAGTTTTGCATTCTACCGATGTCCTGCTGGAATCTCTGACAGCTCTCCACACTATCCACAACACCACCAACCTTTGTATCCTTCACTCACCCATCCCTCCGTTTCCTCATCCAGGTCATCTATAAAAATCACAAAGAAAAGGGATCCCAGGACAGATCCCTGAGGCACACCACTGGTCACCAACCTCCATGCAGAATATAACCCGTCTACAACCACTCTTTGCCTTCTGTGGGCAAGCCAATTCTGGATCCACAAAACAAGGTCCCCTTCGATCCCATGCCTCCTTACTTTCTCAATAAGCCTTGCATGGGGTAGCTTATCAAATGCCTTGCTGAAATCCATATACACTACATCTACTACTCTACCTTCATCAAAATATTTGGTCACATACTCAGAAAATTCAATCAGGCTCGGAAAGCAAAACCTGCCTTTGACAAAGCCATGCTGACTATTCCGAATCATATTATGCCTCTCCAAATGTTCATAAATTTTGCCTCTCAGGATCTTTTCCATCAACTTACCAACCACTGAAGTAAGAGTCACTGGCATTTAATTTCTTGGGCTATCTCTACTCCCTTTCTTGAATAGGGGAACAACATCTGCAACCCTCCAATCCTCCAGAATCTCCCCCGTCCCCATTGATAATAGAAAGATCATTGCGAGAGGCTCAGCAATCTCCTCCCTCGCCTTCCACAGTAGCCTGGGGTACATCTCATCCGATCCCAGAGACTTATCCAACTTGATGCTTTCCAAAAGCTCCAGCACATCCTCTTTCTTAATGTCTACATGCTCAAGCTTTTCAATCAGCTGTAAGTCAACCCCACAATCGCCAAGATCCTTTTCCGTAATGAATACTGAAGCAAAGTATTCATAAAGTACCTCAGCTATCTCCTCTGTTTCCATATACACTTTTCCACTATCACACTTGATTAGTCTTATCCTCTTGCTCTTCACAGCCTTGTAGAATGCCTTGGGGTTATCTTTAATCCTGCTCGCCAAGGCCTTCTCGTGGCCCCTACTGCCTCTCTGAATTTCATGGCTTTTGCTTCCCCTTTATGCAAAGACACCACATTTAGTTCCTTAATTTGAAGTAATTGCTTGGCTGGAAGGTCTGGCACCTTGTTTCCTTCAACCCCAACAAGGGCAGGGACCCATATGAAATGTACGTGCAACCCTGCAGCTTCAACAGATGTTGTCCAATCTCAATGTAACACCCTGATAGAGGTTTCACTATTAATGTAATGGTGTTTCTGTAGGAGCGGTGTTTGGATTATGGTTGGAGATAACAGGTGCTTTGGAATGAGAGCCATCCAACCTGGGGAGCGGGTTTTTTTCTCGTGTGCCTGACAGTGTGATCTGGGGTCTTGGTTTGGAGGGACATGAAGAAAGAAGACACTGGAGAGAACCGATTGTAGGATTCGACCTGGTGGGGGACTATCATTTGATGGAGCAAGGTGCAGAGGTCTACTGAGTATCGGTGAATATAACTTTGGGAAGAGCTGAGCTCCAACTTATGCACATTTGACTGTTTAATTATAATGGGCCCTTTTTGTTCTTTTCTTTACAAACCCTTTAGTTCAGTTAACATTCATAAATATAATTCATATAATCGCATGCAGCAGGCTGTTATTTCTTGGCACTGAGATATACCAGGGGAGCAAAATACACGGTCTCCACACAAACCGAGGTTTGAGGTGGGAGCACCGTCCAAATCTCATGGATTTGGCAGGACCAGAGTGTGTATTCCCTGGACTAGCACAACCCAAGGAAACCAGGGGTTTTCATCAAGAAGAACATCTGACCTACAATTTGAAGTACGTTTTTTAATAGATGTCAAAACAGATCAAATCAGAGCATGGATGTACATAATCAGGATGTACTTCTCCGACCCATTCCAAGATTAAAATGATAGCAACCATCTCAGCCATGAATACAGACACTTTGTATGATAATCTTAATAATCACCTGAACCTTTGGAACATAATCAGAGACACCTGATCGACCTGTCACTGGGTCTTTTGAATTAACTGTGTAGATGTGGAAGAATCCACAATGTCTGCCTTGCATGTATTGCTGAATTGCCTGTACCACGGATGTACAATCAATTGTCATCTTGATCTTTTCTTGAAGGCTAAAGTCAACCACCGGCAAAGGGGAAAACCATGGAGTAGTGACAGAAAGGGGTACACTGGGACCATATTTCACATCAAAGAACCCAAGATTTTCTGCCCATTCATTTTCCATCCACCCAAAACTGAATACCTTGCGTATCAAATTTGCTGACGATACCACCCTAATAGGTATCATATCAGACTGTGATGAGACAGCCTATAGGGAGGAGGTACAGCATTTGACAGAATGGTGTTGTCATAATAACCTGGACTTGAACATCACAAAAACCAAGGAGCTGATAGTAGATTTCAAGAGATTAAAGCGCGTCGAGCACTCTGCTCTGCACATATACGGGAAAGAGGTGGAGAGAGTACAGAGTTTAAAGTTCCTCGGCGACCACATCTCAGCTGACCTCACCTGGACCGCCCATATCTCTTATCAGGTGGGGAAGGCCCAACAGAGCCTCTACTTCCTAAGGAAGCTAAAGCACGCTCTCCTCCCTCATCACTTGCTGATCAACTTCTATCGGACAACTATAGAGAGCCTCCTGACGTATTGCTGTGCAGTGTGGTTTGCCAGCTGCACAGAACAGAACAGGAAGGACTTGCAGCGGGTGGTGAGGGTAGCAGAGCGGGTTATTGGCACAACATTACCCTCCCTCAGAGACATTTATACTGGCAGACTTCAAAAGAAGGCTACTTGTATTTCAAAGGATCCCACTCATCCTGGACATCACCTGTTTTCCCCTCTACCTTCTGGGAAGAGATACAGAGCATTAAAGACGAAAACAAAGAGACTCCTTAACAGCTTCTACCAACAAGCAGTGAAATGTCTAACACCCCCTTCCCTTCTCCTGCCCCCCTCTAAGACGGCGGCAGCTAAATGCATCACACTTCCAGGAATGGCAGGTGTGCAATAGCCCTACCACCCCCCCCCCCGCCCCCCCATCCATATATTATTAATTTTGGACTGCACTCCTGAGGTTTTAGAGTTTATTTTATGTATATATTGTTTGTCATGCTGCAAAACGTTGAGCTGCTAAACTGTGTTTCATTGCTCCACAACAATGACAATAAAGATATTAGTCTTCTTCTATACAGTAGTCACAACACGACTGATGTTGGCAATATTTTAGGACCAGCTTTATGTCCTCTTACATTAACCCAATAAACCATCGCTAACTGTAACCTGTGTAGATGTAAAGGTACTTAATCCATTTCCACTAGTAATGCTGAAATTGGGGATGATTTAATAGCACCACAACATAATCTCAATGATTGAATTTGAACTTCATCTAACGGGCTTTAAGACCGCTGGTGAGGCTGACCCAGAAGCAATACATCCATAATCAAAGACAGATTTGATTAAAGAAAAATACATTTAAGTGACCTCCCACTCGCACCCTCATCAGACCCAAATCATCAACTTGAGCACATTAAGGACATTATTTACGTATCTGCAGATTTTTATTGACATGGACCTTCCAAGTTAGCCTTATGTCCATCCACATACCAAGAAACTTTATCACTGACTCAATACAAGATTTAACATATAAATTGAAATCAATTGTGGGGGCAATGTTCTTTTCAGAAAAAAAAAAGCAACGCAAGTCTTTGCAATGGAAAATCTGAGCCCACACTGATGGCCCCATATCACTTCTTCATTAATAGCTGCTTGCATTTCCCTAACTATATAATTTATATTCCTACCTCTCTCCCACACTGCACCATCATCACCATTTCACGCTGCTCTTTCCGAAGGACCTGCTCGTTTGTTTAAATCTCGCGCTCACTCTCGCGATATCTCAATCCCGCCGAAAGGCTCCTCTCGTGCCCGATGACCTCCACAGAAACGGCTGCTCGGCTGCCCCGGGTTCCCGTCTCCGTCCGTCGGCACCTTCTCGGCCCGCCGCGCCCGACAGCTCAATGCCCCACCCCGGGCATGAGGCAGGGGCCTGATTCTGCTATTCGACACACATTTTCTTTCATTGTAGAGCCACGCCCGCTCGATCTCGGGCCGCTCCTTCTCTGTGTGAAGGGGAAGTGGGGGGCAGCGTCATCTGGGAGATAGTGGGGAGAGAGGACCAGGGAATGATCACTCCTGAGGGGAGGTGGGGAGAAAGGGGAGGGTGGGGCAGGTCAGAAGGAGTGAGGTGGGCTGAGGCTGGAGGGGGTAGGGAGAGGGTATGAGGGACATGGGGGTGGGGAGGAGGGAGCAAGGGTCACGGTGAGGATGGGGCTGTTTGAGGGTGGGGGAATTGGGGATAGGGAGGGAGGGTGCATGGGGGAGGTGGATTGGTGGTGAGGGGCTCGTTGAGGATGGGAAAGTGTGGATGGATGGTGGTGCAGACATGTCACAAGCCCACCAGTCCCTGAGACATTATTGTTTAATACAGAAGATCTCATTCCCTTCTCCCTTTCCTCTCTCCTTCCTCTAAAAACACATACAGAGTCACTCGGAATCAGAGGACACTTTGAAGGAGTCTAGAACTAAGCTGTGCCCGTGGACCTGGTCCAGTGGAGCCAAACAACACCCTCTTCCTTCTGAAGAACCAATCCCTCTTGACCTGGACCCATGGGGCCCTCTGGACATTGTGGCCTTGGGCTGGCGCTCCCTCAGCAGCTACCACTTCTTTGGTAAGTAGAAGTTGGCCCAGCACTCAAGATCAGTGCAGGACATCCAGACCAACTGGCTGTTTGGGACTGGGGTGGAAGAAGAAACCTGTCCTGTCAGCTGTTGATTCAGGCTCTGCACCTGACACTCAGAACCTTTCGGGGGTAGTGGAGGGAAATGGGTGAGTGACCGAGATCTTTAATTACATCCCTGCTGGAGCATTCTTCTCCATCAGGCCTGCGTTTTGTCCTCCCCCTTGCCCCATCATATCTGGTGTTCTCTTCCACTGGAGGGAGGTGCCGAGGATGAACGATGTCCTGGGCCCGGATGGGGATGAGCAGGCATCTGCAGCGGCCATTTACCAGACGACAGGAAGGTGGTGTCGGCACCGCAGACGTGATTTCCAACTCTGAAAATCCACGTGATTCATTCCCCTGCTGCTTCACCTCTGGAATGGTAGACCATCTGTCACAATTGTAGCAGGACAGGGAACCTTGTGGAAAGTAATTGCAAAGCAGACCTCTCCAGTGGCCAGTTGCCATGACCGTGCATGGCTGGTGTAGGCCTGACAGCTGACTGCAGAGGTTGCATAATGGTGGTTCTCCTACGGGATGTGGGAGCGTGGCCATTGACCATCGTGGTCAGGGCTAGGATGAAGTGGGACTGCATCAGCGCCAATGTTGTCCTTACCAACTGTACCTGACTGCACTAAGGTTCAAGGTACATTTATTGTCAAAGAATGTATGCAGTATACAACTCAGATTCATCATTAACACCACTATTCTCCTACATCAGGACGTGGACACACCCATGGACAAAATAACTGGCCAATGACAGCCCAGAGGTTGCAGTGAGCATAGTCACAGGATGATGCCATGCCAGAGACACTCTCGAGTTGAGGCAAGGAGAGATAGAGAATGGCAGTGCTACATAGGCACGTGGTGGCTCATATACTGGGAATGGGAGAGGGGTTAGAATCTCCAAAGAAAAAGAAATTTTCCAGAATTCCCACATTGGTAGGAGGCTGTGGTTTATTTCTAACCCATGGGATTATGGAGATGGGAACTCCTTCTGTGGGTCTGACCTTGTGATAGGGAGACAGAAAAGTGCATGGTCTTTCCAGATTTAACCCACATTCTACAATTCACTGCCGAATCCTCACTACATGTGACTGACATTCCAGGTTGATGAGTTTTTCCATTTTTGCTGAATGCCTATAGAGGTTCATAGATTTCTGCCCAGTAATGCCCAAAGGGAATTACATGTACAATTGGAGCAGAATCTGGTGTTGTGGATTCTCTCGATGACAGGCGAGGGGTGACAGAAAATGGCAAGGTACTATCAGCAAGTCGTGAATCATACTGTGGAGAGTGGAAGGAGGTCAGAATGTTTAAAAATAACTTTTTCAATTTCCCACACATTCACTGTGCTCCCAGTGTTCCTAACCTGGGCACGGGAGGAGGGAACTGTGCACAGTGCTCATGGTGTGAGTCATGCAGAGATGACTGCACAGAGCTCCTGCAGTGCTGACCAGGGATTATGGAGGCAGGAACTGTGTGTGGTGCTCCAAGTGTGGGTCTGACCCAGAGGATATGGAAATGGGAATCACAGACAGTTCTCTCAGTGAGAGTCTGCAGCTGTTCTTTGCAGATTTAAGCCATGATTATCAGTCCCACTGCCAAACCTTCAGTACCTGTAACTAATGTTCCAGGGGCATCCAGCAGGGAGCACAGGCTTGTCTTGGTTCCTATTACATATGTGATTCCATGCCCAACTGCACGTTCAGTGTTGATGGGCTGCCACCCCTGCAACAGGACTGGGAACCCTGTGGAAAGAAATTTCAAAGCTAGGCAATTTTGCTCGGTGCACGACTGTGCGCCTTTCTGGATTTAATCCATGATTGGCAGTCCTGCTGTACAAGACTCAATCAAAATTTTCAAATCAGGAGACAAAGGCTTGTCTGGGTTCCCACTGTATGAGATTCCTTGTCTTGCTGCTCGTCCATCAGAATTGTAGATGGACTGTCACAGCTGCAACAGGACTAGGAACACAGTGGAAAGAGATTGTGAATTTCCTGAAACGTACCTTTGTGGTGAACAGTTCACCCGCTGCGGTCTGATCCAAGGAAATGAGGTCCAGAACCGTGCATGATATACTCAGGAGCAGAGATTCGTCATCAATTGGAGAACTGGCCTTGTCCCAAGTCTATCAACAGAAGTTAAAACAAACAATGGAAATAAATAAAGGCAGCATCAAGAGCAGTAAAGACAGTTTGGTTTTAATAAGTTGCTGCCCATTGGTTGTAGGAGGGCGCAGCAAAATTTCCTGCCCCAGGATGTGTCGAATCTTGGGATAATTAAATGCTAATTTCTCCTTTGGGGAATATTGTACAGGAACAGGACCTTTGGCCCACTATATTGTGTTGAACAACTTAAACAAGTAACTGAATGCCGAACTGAATCTCCATTCTCTGCAGATTCATGTGCACAGCTAAGAGTCTCTGAACCACCTATCACCATCCCTGTCTGGATTATAGGTTCACACCACTTCACATGTTGGAAACATAAAAAAATAACATAGAAACATACAGCACAACACAGGCCCTTCGGCCCACAAAGCTGTGCCAAATATCTCCCTATCTTAGAAATACCTTGGCTTGACACAAAGCCCTCTATTACACATGCCCTGCACATTTTCTGTAAATTTACACTTTTCACATCAAACGCATGATATCCAGTATTATACAATTCAAGCACAGGGGAAAATATTCCAGCAGTCTATTCTATCTCTGCCTATCATAATCTTACAAGTTTCTCTTGGGTCTTCCCTCAGCCTTTTTCTCTCCAGAACGTTTCTTTGTGGATAGTCCCCTCTTACTCAGACACTGGGTGAGAATTTTCCTCCCCGCTCTTACTTCCCACGCGGTTTAGTCGATGGAGAACTCACTGACAAACAACATGTCCAATAACACAGAAGTTGCCTCAAGGTGTTGAATGCAGAGACAGTACAAGCGTTCTCTTCCCGTCTCAAATTTCTCCTTTTCACGTCATCTTCAGTGGGACAGGAACAGAGGATCTTCACTCTGTGTCTAACCCAGAAAGTGCATGATGGTTTTAATCACATGAACCAAATACACATGAAAAACACCGCAAACAATGGAAATATATAAAGGCAGTATCAAGAGCAGTAAAGACAGTTTGGTTTTAATAAGTTGCTGCCCATTGGTTGTAGGAGGGCGCAGCAAAATTTCTCGCCCCAGGATGTGTTGAATCTTGGGATAATTAAATGCTAATTTCTCCTTTGGGGAATATTTTACAGGAACAGGACCTTTGGCCCACTATATTGTGTTGAACAAATTAAACAAGTAACCGAATGCCTAACTGAATCTCCATTCTCTGCAGATTCATGTGCACAGCTAAGAGCCCCTTAACCACCTATTACCATCACTGACTGGATTACAGGCACACACCACTTCACGTGTTGGAACCATTTTATGTGGATGTTGTGCAAGTAGAAGGTGGTTAAAAGTTCATCACAACATCATGGGCTGAGTAGCCTGTTCCTGCACTGCACTGTGGTCCATAATTTGTTATATTTACCTGGGAATGCTGCATTGCTGATGCTGTGTGCCTGGGATGCTGATGCAAGTAATAAACCGATTCAACAAGTTGTTTCGCATGCCACATCTCTTCCTCTGCAGTCACTCTGTAAGGCTGAAGGTTCTGGGTCTGAGAGGTGGGGGTGGATGGGCAGGGAGGTGGGAATGATTGTTTGCTGGTATTCCAGACAGTGGAAGGAGATCAGAATGTTTAAGAACAAGTTTTCCAATTTCCCACACATGCACTGTGCTTCCAGTGTTTCTGACCCAGGCACAGGGAGGAAGGCACTGTGCACAGTGCTCCTGGAGTACTGACTGGGGATTATGGAGGATGGAACTGTGTGTGGTGCTCCAAGTGTGGGTCTAACCCAGATGGTATGGAAATTGGAATCGCAGACAGTTCTGACAGTGTGAGTCTAAAACAGCTCTTTCCCAATTTAAGCCACGTTTGACATTCCCACTGCCAAACCCTCAGTACCTGTAACTAATGTTCCAGGGGCATCCAGCAGGGTACAAAGGCTTGTCTTGGTTCCTATCATGAATCCTCGGCCGACTGCACGTTCCGTTCTGAAAGGCTGCAACCCCTGCAACAGGACTGGGAACCCTGTGGAAAGAAATTTCAAAGCTTGGCAATTGTTGCTCGGTGCACGACTGTGCGCCTTTCTGGATTTAATTCATGATTGGCAGTCCTGCTGTACAAGATTCAATCAAAATTTTCAAACAGGAGAGAAAAGCTTGTCTGGGTTCCCACTGTATGAGATTCCTTGTCTTGCTGCTCGTCCATCAGAATTGTAGATGGACTGTCACAGCTGCAACAGGACTAGGAACACAGTGGAAAGAGATTGTGAATTTCCTGAAACGTACCTTTGTGGTGAACAGTTCACCCGCTGCGGTCTGATCCAAGGAAATGAGGTCCAGAACCGTGCATGATATACTCAGGAGCAGAGATTCGTCATCAATTGGAGAACTGGCCTTGTCCCAAGTCTATCAACAGAAGTTAAAACAAACAATGGAAATAAATAAAGGCAGCATCAAGAGCAGTAAAGACAGTTTGGTTTTAATAAGTTGCTGCCCATTGGTTGTAGGAGGGCGCAGCAAAATTTCCTGCCCCAGGATGTGTCGAATCTTGGGATAATTAAATGCTAATTTCTCCTTTGGGGAATATTGTACAGGAACAGGACCTTTGGCCCACTATATTGTGTTGAACAACTTAAACAAGTAACTGAATGCCGAACTGAATCTCCATTCTCTGCAGATTCATGTGCACAGCTAAGAGTCTCTGAACCACCTATCACCATCCCTGTCTGGATTATAGGTTCACACCACTTCACATGTTGGAAACATAAAAAAATAACATAGAAACATACAGCACAACACAGGCCCTTCGGCCCACAAAGCTGTGCCAAATATCTCCCTATCTTAGAAATACCTTGGCTTGACACAAAGCCCTCTATTACACATGCCCTGCACATTTTCTGTAAATTTACACCTTTCACATCAAACGCATGATATCCAGTATTATACAATTCAAGCACAGGGGAAAATATTCCAGCAGTCTATTCTATCTCTGCCTATCATAATCTTACAAGTTTCTCTTGGGTCTTCCCTCAGCCTTTTTCTCTCCAGAACGTTTCTTTGTGGATAGTCCCCTCTTACTCAGACACTGGGTGAGAATTTTCCTCCCCGCTCTTACTTCCCACGCGGTTTAGTCGATGGAGAACTCACTGACAAACAACATGTCCAATAACACAGAAGTTGCCTCAAGGTGTTGAATGCAGAGACAGTACAAGCGTTCTCTTCCCGTCTCAAATTTCTCCTTTTCACGTCATCTTCAGTGGGACAGGAACAGAGGATCTTCACTCTGTGTCTAACCCAGAAAGTGCATGATGGTTTTAATCACATGAACCAAATACACATGAAAAACACCGCAAACAATGGAAATATATAAAGGCAGTATCAAGAGCAGTAAAGACAGTTTGGTTTTAATAAGTTGCTGCCCATTGGTTGTAGGAGGGCGCAGCAAAATTTCTCGCCCCAGGATGTGTTGAATCTTGGGATAATTAAATGCTAATTTCTCCTTTGGGGAATATTGTACAGGAACAGGACCTTTGGCCCACTATATTGTGTTGAACAAATTAAACAAGTAACCGAATGCCTAACTGAATCTCCATTCTCTGCAGATTCATGTGCACAGCTAAGAGCCCCTTAACCACCTATTACCATCACTGACTGGATTACAGGCACACACCACTTCACGTGTTGGAACCATTTTATGTGGATGTTGTGCAAGTAGAAGGTGGTTAAAAGTTCATCACAACATCATGGGCTGAGTAGCCTGTTCCTGCACTGCACTGTGGTCCATAATTTGTTATATTTACCTGGGAATGCTGCATTGCTGATGCTGTGTGCCTGGGATGCTGATGCAAGTAATAAACCGATTCAACAAGTTGTTTCGCATGCCACATCTCTTCCTCTGCAGTCACTCTGTAAGGCTGAAGGTTCTGGGTCTGAGAGGTGGGGGTGGATGGGCAGGGAGGTGGGAATGATTGTTTGCTGGTATTCCAGACAGTGGAAGGAGATCAGAATGTTTAAGAACAAGTTTTCCAATTTCCCACACATGCACTGTGCTTCCAGTGTTTCTGACCCAGGCACAGGGAGGAAGGCACTGTGCACAGTGCTCCTGGAGTACTGACTGGGGATTATGGAGGATGGAACTGTGTGCGGTGCTCCAAGTGTGGGTCTAACCCAGATGGTATGGAAATTGGAATCGCAGACAGTTCTGACAGTGTGAGTCTAAAACAGCTCTTTCCCAATTTAAGCCACGTTTGACATTCCCACTGCCAAACCCTCAGTACCTGTAACTAATGTTCCAGGGGCATCCAGCAGGGTACAAAGGCTTGTCTTGGTTCCTATCATGAATCCTCGGCCGACTGCACGTTCCGTTTTGAAAGGCTGAAACCCCTGCAACAGGACTGGGAACCCTGTGGAAAGAAATTTCAAAGCTAGGCAATTGTTGCTCGGTGCACGACTGTGCGCCTTTCTGGATTTAATTCATGATTGGCAGTCCTGCTGTACAAGATTCAATCAAAATTTTCAAACAGGAGAGAAAAGCTTGTCTGGGTTCCCACTGTATGAGATTCCTTGTCTTGCTGCTCGTCCGTCAGAATTGTAGATGGACTGTCACAGCTGCAACAGGACTAGGAACACAGTGGAAAGAGATTGTGAATTTCCTGAAACGTACCTTTGTGGTGAACAGTTCACCCGCTGCGGTCTGATCCAAGGAAATGAGGTCCAGAACCGTGCATGATATACTCAGGAGCAGAGATTCGTCATCAATTGGAGAACTGGCCTTGTCCCAAGTCTATCAACAGAAGTTAAAACAAACAATGGAAATAAATAAAGGCAGCATCAAGAGCAGTAAAGACAGTTTGGTTTTAATAAGTTGCTGCCCATTGGTTGTAGGAGGGCGCAGCAAAATTTCTCGCCCCAGGATGTGTCGAATCTTGGGATAATTAAATGCTAATTTCTCCTTTGGGGAATATTGTACAGGAACAGGACCTTTGGCCCACTATTTTGTGTTGAACAACTTAAACAAGTAACTGAATGCCGAACTGAATCTCCATTCTCTGCAGATTCATGTGCACAGCTAAGAGTCTCTGAACCACCTATCACCATCCCTGTCTGGATTATAGGTTCACACCACTTCACATGTTGGAAACATAAAAAAATAACATAGAAACATACAGCACAACACAGGCCCTTCGGCCCACAAAGCTGTGCCAAATATCTCCCTATCTTAGAAATACCTTGGCTTGACACAAAGCCCTCTATTACACATGCCCTGCACATTTTCTGTGAATTTACTCCTTTCACATCAAACGCATGATATCCAGTATTATACAATTCAAGCACAGGGGAAAATATTCCAGCAGTCTATTCTATCTCTGCCTATCATAATCTTACAAGTTTCTCTTGGGTCTTCCCTCAGCCTTTTTCTCTCCAGAACGTTTCTTTGTGGATAGTCCCCTCTTACTCAGACACTGGGTGAGAATTTTCCTCCCCGCTCTTATTTCCCACGCGGTTTAGTCGATATAGAACTCACTGACAAACAGCATGTCCAATAACATAGAAGTTGCCTCAAGGTGTTGAACGCAGAGACAGTACAAGCGTTCTCTTCCCGTCTCAAATTTCTCCTTTTCACGTCATCTTCAGTGGGACAGGAACAGAGGAGCTTCAGTCTGTGTCTGACCCAGAATGTGTGCGATGGTTTTAATCACATGAACCTAATACACACGACAAACACCACACCTTATCGGAGAGGACTGCATGAACAATGCCCAGTTCCAGACGGGGAGGGGCAGTGTGTTCAGTGCCCACTCCCAGAGTGGGGAGAGGACGGTGTGGCTGACAGCCGGTGTCGGGAGACAGAGGAGGACACATAGACATTGCCATCATTTACTGTTTACTTCTGACCCTCTGCCCCTCACTGCAGGCCTAGTTGAAGAATTATCCTGCAACCCCCATGTGTATTCATCTACCTCCCAGGGTAATTCGCTATAAACTTGCCTCGCCATATCATTGAGCCTCACCCTCCCAGCCCTCTGACACTCCCCTGTAAGCCCCCACCTACTCCTCTCATTGGTTCTCTCACCTTCCCCCTGTTATCTGGCAGGCAGTTGCCAGTCCATCGAGAGATGCGTTTGGCTCCTGCAGGATAACAGTAATTCCTGAAGTTGGTTGGTCTTCGGCAATGACTTGAAGGTGCAGATGGAGAGAGGCTGTGCTACGATCCTGTCTCTCTGGGATCACTCCAGAAAAGTCTGTCCTGGACTTCACCTCACTGCCTGATGCCAAGGTGTGGCAACTGTGTGACTCACAGAGGTAGATGTCTTGGTGCAGAGTGTAGTGGAAGCTTGTTAGGGACAGGGAAGGAAGTGAGTGAGGGGACCCAACACCACCTCTTAAAATTTGAGCTGGACCTGCCTTTTGCTGCCTGACAGCATCCTGCATTCCTTCTCATCTTGTCCAGCCCGCTCAGTGCAGGACAAGGCATGTCATTCTCTCTTCTCTTCACCCCTCTTCAAGTAGAAGATAAAAAATCCTGAAAACACATACCAGGCTCAAGACAGCTGCTACTCCATTATAAAATATTTATGGTGAGTTGGAGGACCTCACAATTGTTATGGCCCTAGCACCTGAATGCGTTTTGAAATAATCACTGTGGGTGGCATGCAAAACCAAAATTATCAGCAACCTCAGGCTCAGCACTGATGCCAACAGTCTCAGTTCTGATTCAAGATTCAAAGTACATTTATTATCAAAGTATGTATAAAATATACAACCTTGAGATTTGTCTGCATTCACTTTTACTTTTGTTCAGGGAAGCTGTCTTGGTCCCCTATTATTCTCCTTATACATGCTTCCCCTTTGGAGACTTCATTAGAGAGCATAAACTTGCTTTCCACAGTTGTGTAGATGACACACAGTTGTATATCTCAGGGTTCACTAGAAAAGAGATCAAGTCAACCAGCAGGACAGTAGCTGAGGGAGCAGAGACAGGATCAGCATGGGTGTGGACCAAGTATGTCCAGAGGGGCTGATAGTCAGACAGTTGTATACATATCTTGCAAACCCTTCAGTAGTTGCATAGACACCCGAGGAGTAGACTATCTGTTGGATGGAAGTGACCAACAACTCTGATAGAGGCAGATGCCAAGTTTTTAAGCTCACCAGTGGGAGGTGGTGCTTTAGCACTGCTGGCCCACCACCTCGAAGGAGTCTTGATCATAAGCGGGCCGAAACTCCTGAAGACAGGTGACAGATCAACTGATGATCCCACTGGTGATAGCACAGGACAGTTAACATCTTAGTCCACGTGTATTTTGTAACTCTCAGTTGAGCCTGATGATGATAATAACACCTTATCTTTTCTGCCTTCTGGTATGGCTGCAAGAAACAAATGGATGAGCCATAATTTCCTAACACTGAACGAAGGTAAAACTGAACCACTTTTAGTTGGTCCCAAAGCCAAAACAGATATACTTCTTGATAAACTTGGGAACTTGGTTCCCCTTGTAGAATCAGAAGTAACAAGCCTGGGTGTTATCCTTGACTCAGATTTGAATTTTTAATCCCACATGAAGAAAGTAACCAAAGCAGCATTTCTACATTTTACAAATATTGCAAAGGTACGCCTATTTCTGTCATGTAATGAAGCTGAAAAATGAATTCATGCCTTTATATCGAATAGATTGGATTACTGCATTGCAATTTTTAACTGGACTTCCAAAGCAATCTTTTGACAAACTACAACTCATTCAGAACACCACTGCTGGACTTCCAACTGAAACCAGGACGATAGAGCATATCACTCCTGCCCAAGCTGCCCTGCATCAGCTTCCTGATTTTTTTTTTTAAAGAATTGTACTTAATCTTCTCCAACTTGTTTTTAAATTTATCAATGTTCTGGGAGTGGAGTACATCGCAGAATCACATTCGTTTTATAATCCTGCTCGAGCTCTTCGGTCTTCCTCCAACAGTCTCTTAAATTTAAACAATCTCCCTCAAAAGATAATTGGCAGGTCAGTTTTATTGAACTATGCTCTTAAACTGGCAAATTAAATCTTAAAAGCATGAAGGATGCACACTCAGCTGACACCAGCTCAAACCCTATTAATTTAGCCTTACTTTTAATGAACAGCTTTGCCTTTTATTTTCATTTTTGTACTGTACTTAGAACTATATTGTTTGTTTGAAAAGTGCTCTAGAAATTATTATTTTGTCAGTATTCTAAGAAATGCAAGAGAACACTAAAAGAGAAAAATCAGAGAACTAAAATAGGACATGAGGATGCTCTGGCAGACAAGATGAAAGAGAGTCCCAAGGTTTTCCATAAATAGAACACAGGCAAAAGGATAGCAAAGAGAAGGGATTCCAGGACAGATCCCTGAGGCACACCACTGGTCACTGACCTCCATACAGAATATAACTCGTCTACAACCACTCTTTGCCTTCTGTGGGCAAGCCAATTCTGGATCCACAAAGCAAGATCCCCTTGGATCCCATGCCTCCTTACTTTCTCAATAAGCCTTGCATGGGGAATCTTATCAAATGCCTTGCTGAAATCCATATACACTACATCTACTACTCAACCTTCATCAACATGTTTGGTCACCTACTCAGAAAATTCAATCAGGCTCGTAAGGCACAACCTGCCTTTCACAAAACCAGGCTGACTATTCCTGATCATATTATGCCTTTCCAAGTGTTCATAAATCTTGCCTTTCAGGATCTTTTCCATCAACTTACCAACCACTGAAATAAGACTCACTGGTGTATAATTTCTTGGGCTGTCTCTACTCCCTTTCTTGAATAAGGGAAAAACATCTGCAACCCTCCAATCCCCCGGAATCTCCCCCATCTCTACTGATAATGTAAAGATCATTGCTTTACATTAGGCTCAGCAATCTCCTCCCTCGCCTTCCACAGTAGCCTGGGGTACATCTCGTCCGATCCCAGAGACTTATCCAACTTGATGCTTTCCAAAAGCTCCAGCACATCCTTTTTCTTAATGTCTATATACTCAAGCCTTTCAATCCACTGTAAGTCAACCCTGAAATCGCCAAGATCCTTTTCCAGAGTGAATACTAAAGCAAAGTATTCATAAAGTACCTCAGCTATCTCCTCCGTTTCCATATACACTTTTCCACTGTCGCACTTGATTCATCTTATTCTCTTATGCCTTATCCTCTTGCTCTTCACAGACTTGTAGAATGCCTTGGGGTTATCTTTAATTCTGCTTGGCAAGACCTTCTCATGGCCCCTACTGTTTCTCCTAATTTCATGGCTTTTGCTTCCCCTTTATAGAAAGGCACCATATTTACGTCCTTAATTTGAAGTCATTGCTTGGCTAGAGGGTCTGGCACCTTGTTTCCTTCAACCCCAACAAGGGCAGGGACCCATATGAAATGTATGTACAACCCTGCAGCCTCAACAGATGTTGTCCATTCTCAATTTAACACCCTGATAGAGGTTTCGCTGTTGATGTAATGGTGTTTCTGTAGAAGCAGTGTTTGGGTTATGGTTGGAGATAACAGGTGCTTTGGAATGTGAGCCATCCAATCTGGGGAGCGGGTTTTTGGCAGTGTGCCTGACACCGGTGTGAGCTGGGGTCTTGCTTCGGAGGGAAATGAAGAAAGAAGACATTGGAGAGAACCGGTTGTAGGATTCGACCTGGCGGTGGACCATCATTCGATGGAGCAAGGTGCAGAGGTCTACTGAGTATCGGTGAATATAACTTTCAGAAGAGCTGAGCTCCAACTTGTGCACATTTGACTGTTTAATTATAATGGGCCCTTTTTGTTTTTTTCTTTCTTTTCCTTACTAACCCTTTAGTTAAGTTAACATTCATAAATATAATTCATATAACCGCATGCAGCTTGCGGTTATTTCTTGGCACTGAGATGCACATTACACAGTCTCCACATAAACCGAGGTTTGAGGTGGGAGTACCGTCCAAATCTCATGGATTTGGCAGGACCAGAGTGTGCAATCCCTGGACTAGCACAACCCAAGGAAACCAGGGGTTTTCATCAAGAAGAATGTCTGACCTACAATTTGAAGTACGTGTTTTAATAGATGTCAAAACAGATCAAATCAGAGCACAGAAGTACATAATCAGGATGTACTTCTCTGACCCATTCCAAGATTAAAATGATAGCAACTATCTCAGCCGTGAATACAGGCACTTTGTATGATAATCCTTTCTTAATAATCACCTGAACCTTTGGAACACAATCAGAGACACCTGAACGACCTGCCACTGGGTCTTCTGAATTAACTGTGTAGATGTGTAAGAATCCACAATGTCTGCCTTGCATGTATTGCTGAATTGCCTGTACCACGGATGTACAATCAATTGTCATCTTGATGTTTTCTTGAAGGCTAAAGTCAAGCACTGGCAAAGGGAAAAACCATAGAGTAGTGACAGAAAGGAGTACAGTGGGACCATATTTCACATCAAAAAACCCAAGATTTTCTGCCCATTCATTTTCCATCAACCCAAAACTGAAGACCTTGCAAATGCAGTAGTCTCAACACTCCTGATGTTGGCAATAATTTAGGACCAGCTTTATGTCCTCTTACATTAACCCAATAAACCATTGCTAACTGTAACCTGTGTAGATGTAAAGGTACTTAATCCATTTCCACTAGTAATGCTGAAATTGGGGATGATTTAATAGCACCACAACATAATCTCAATGATTGAATTTGAACTTCATCTAACGGGCTTAAAGACCGCTGGTGAGGCTGACCCAGAAGCAATACATCCATAATCAAAGACAGATTTGATTAAAGCAATATACATTTAAGTGACCTCCCACTCGCACCCTCATCAGACCCAACTCAGCAACTGGAGCACATTAAGGACATTATTTACGCAGCTCTAGATTTTTATTGACATGGACCTTCCAAGTTAGCGTTGTGTCCATCCACATACCGAGAATCTTTATCACTGACTCAATATGAGATTTACCATACAAATTGAGATCAATTGTGGGGGCAATGTTCCTTTCAGAAAAAAAAACATGCAACATAAGTCTTTGCAATGGAAAATTTAAGCCCCCACTGATGACGACCAGTCTCAAGAAACAAAGCCTGGCCTATAGTTTAAAACACCTGTTCTAATAGATGTCAAAACTGTGAAAATATTAGAGAAGTGCATAATCAGGACATACTTCTTCAACCATTCCAAGACTAAAATGATGGCAACCATCTCAGACATCAATACTGATATTTGCCCGATAATCTTTCCTCAATAATCACTTGAAATTTCAGAACATAAGCAGAAGTACTTGAACAACTTGTCACTGGATCTTTTGAGACAATCTTTAGATCCATAAGAAGCTATAACATCTGCAGATATCCCACCTCTTCCAGAAGTTCCGGGAGTCTCCCGCATATGAATAGTGGCTCCCTGATGCCCGCAAATTATATACAATATCACGGAAATCAATTTTTTTGAGAGCGAGCGAGAAAAAGCAAGCGAGAGAGAGCGAGCGCGAGAGAGAGCAAGTGAGAGCGCTCCGTGGCAGAGTGCTCCAGAAAAAAAAAAATATACAATGTACGTCACCTCAGACTACACTAAAGTGTACCCCTGCCTAATAGAGGTCAAAAATAATGACAGTGCTGCTCGCTGTACTGTTTGCAACAGTGACTTTTCTATTGCCCATGGTGGGTTAAGACTGTAAAAGACATGTTGAGGTGAGTTTAACAGGTGTCATTCGTTCATTAGCATAGCGAACGTTATTTAAACTAGCTGGCTGGCTGCTAAGGAGCTACTCTATTACAGACATCCCACCTCTCCCAGAAGTCTCCCGCAAATTGATGGTGCTATCTCCCTGAAATCAGTTTTTGCGGGGGGGGGGGGGGGATGTCTATATCTGTCTTGTATATATTGTCAAATCATTCTTCATCTTGAAACTTTCTTGAAGGCTTAAGTCAGCTACAGGAGAAGGGAAAAGCCATGGAGGAGTGACAGAAAGGGGTACACTGGGACCATATTTCACATTAAACAACCCAAGATTTCACGTCCATTCATTTCCCACCCACCCAAATCTGAAGACCTGATGAAAGCAATGCACCCAAAACTCTACTCATGTTGGCAATGTTAGAGGATCAACTTAATGTCCTCATGTTAACCCAGTAAACCACTGCTGACTGTAACCTGCATAGATGTAAAGGTACTTTACCCATTTCTACCAGTAATGCAGAAATTGGAGATGATTTAACAGCACCACAACATAATCTCCATGACTGAGTTTGAACTTTATCTCGGGGGCTTTAAGACTGCTGGTGAGGCTGACCCATAAGCAATATACCCATAATCAAAGACAGATGTGATTAATTAACATTTGTTAACGTGACTTCCTTCTCGCACCCTCATCACACCCAACTATGCACCCGAGTACATTAAGGACATGATTTACACATCTTTAGAATTTTATTCACATGCACCTTGCTCCCACGTCATGGGAGCTGAATTCTGAAGGAAGGCAGTTTTTTAAAAAAACTTCTTCGAGTGCAAGAAGGACAAGACTGCACAGGCACGTGACATCAACAGGACAGCGTGGAGAGTTTAAAAAGGAGACCACCCTATACAGCGGGCAGCGGAGTGAGCGGTAGCAGAGTGTAGGGCTTTGGCTTCAATGGGCTTCGGCAGTAAACGGGAAGAGGCGAGAGCGAATCAGCCCGCACAGACAAGAACAGCAGGGCTCTCACAGCTAATGGTACGAGCTAACAGTTTAAAAAGTTCATCTATTTGGTGAGGTAAGTGCGTGAGTAGACGTATTTTTCCTGTTTCATTCCTGTAGAATTAGATAGCATGCCTGCAGGGTTAGTGCTTTGTTCAGGGTGTCAGATGTAGGAATCCTGGGAGACCTCCAGCCTCCCTGATGGCCACATCTGCGCCAGGTGCACTGAGATGCAGCTCCTCAGAGACCGTGTTAGGGATCTGGATCTGTAGCTTGATGACCTACTGCTTATCAGGGAAAGTGAAGAGGTGATAGACAGGAGCTACAGGGAGGTAGTCATCCCTAGGCTTTAGGGGTCAGAAAACTGGGTCACTGTCAAGAGAGGGAAGGGGAATGCCCGGATAGTGGAGAGCACACCTGTGGCTGTCCCCCTCAGCAACAAATATCTTGTTCTGGATGCTGTTGAGGGGGATGACCTGACAGGGGACGCCCACAGTGACCGGGTCTCTGGCACTGAGCCTGGCGCTGTTGTGCAGGAGAGGAGGGAGAAGAGGAACGCGGTAGTCATAGGGGATTCCATATTCAGGGGAACAGACAGGAGATTCTGTGAGCCTGATAGAGATCCCCGCATGGTGTGTTGCCTCCCAGGTGCCAGGGTACGGATGTCTCGGATCGGGTCCAGAATATTCTGAAGGGGGAGGGTGAGCAGCCAGTTGTCTTGGTACATGTTGGTACCAATGACATAGATAGGACAAAGGAGGAGGTCCTGAAGAGAGATTTCCAGGAGTTAGGAAGGAAGCTGAGAAGCAGGACCTCCAGTGTAGTAATCTCGGGATTGCTACCTGTGCCACGTGCTAGTGAGGGCAAGAATAGTAGGATCAGGCAGATGAATGTGTGGCTGAGAGACTGGTGCAGGGGGCAGGGCTTCAGATTCTTGGATAATTGGGATCTCTCCTGGGGGAAGTATGACCTGTTCAAAAAGGACAAGTTACATCGGAACCCGAAGGGGACCAATATCCTGGCGGGAAAATTTAATAGAGCTGTTAGGGAGGGTTTAAACTAATTTGGCAGGGGGATGGGAACCGGAATGACAGAGTGGAGGAAGGGGAAAACAGAAATAAATCTAAGATAGTGAGCAGTAAAGATGTCAGGAAAGACAGGCAGGTGATGGGGCAAATTTGTAGCCACTGGGATGAGTTGCAGTGAAATCAAAGCGAAAAGTACCAAATACTGGTCTTAAGGTGTTATACTTAAATGCACGCAGCATAAGGAATAAGGTGGATGATCTTGTCGTACAGCTACAGATTGGCAGGTATGATATTGTGGCCACTGAGACGTGGCTAAAGGATGCATGTCTTTGGGAGCTGAACGTCCAAGGATACACGGTGTATCGGAAGGATAGGAAGATCAGCAGAGGGGGAAGTGTGGCTTTATTGGTAAGAAATGATATTAAATCATTAGAAAGAGGTGATATAGGATCAGAAGGTGCAGAATCTTTATGGGTTGAGCTAAGAAATTGCAGGGGTAAAAGGACCCTGATGGCAGTTATTTATAGGCCTCCAAACAGCTGCAGGGATATGGACTACAAATTACAACAGGAAATAGAAAAGGCTTGTCAGAAGGGCAGTGTTATGATAATTGTGGGGGATTTTAACATGCCAGTGGATTGGGAAAATCAGGTCGGCACTGGATCTCAAGAGAGAGAATTTGTAGAATGTCTGCGAGATGGCTTTTTAGAACAGCTTGTTGTTGAGCCCACTAGGGGATCGGCTGTACTGGATTAGGTACTGTGTAATGAACCGGAGGTGATTGGAGAGATTGAGCTGAAGGAACCCTTAGGAGGCAGTGATCATAATATGATTGAGTTCACTGTGAAATTTGAAAAAGAGAAGCCGAATTCTGATGTGTCGGTATTTCAGTGGAGTAAAGGAAATTACAGTGGCAGGAACTGGCCAAAGTTGACTGGAAAGGGACACTGGCGGGAAAGACAGCAGAGCAGCAGTGGCTGGAGTTTATGCGAGAAGCGAGGAAGCTGCAAGACAGGTATATTCCAAAAAAAAAAAAGAAATTTTCGAATGGAAAAAGGATGCAACTGTGGTTGACAAGAGAAGACAAAACCAAAGTTAAAGCAAAGGAGAGGGCATACAAGGAAGCAAAAATTAGTGGCAAGACAGAGGATTGGGAAGTTTTTAAAACCTTACAAAAGAAAACTAAGAAGGCCATTAAAAGGGGAAAGATTAACTATGAAAGGAAGCTAGCAAATAATATCAAAGAGGATACTAAAAGCTTTTTCAAGTATATAAAGAGTAAAAGACAGGTGAGAGTAGATATAGGACTGACAGAAAACGATGCTGGAGAAATTGTAATGGGAGGTAAGGAGACGGCAGAGGAATTGAACGAGTATTTTGCATCAGTATTCACTGAGGAAGACATCAGCAGTATACCGGACACTCAAGGGCGGCAGGGAAGAGAAGTGTGCGCAGTCACAATTACGACAGAGAAAGTACTCAGGAAGCTGAATAGTCCAAAGGTAGATAAATCTCCCGGACCAGATGGAATGCACCCGCGTGTTCTGAAGGAAGTAGCTGTGGAGATTGCGGAGGCATTAGCGATGATCTTTCAAAAGTCGATAGATTCTGGCATGGTTCCAGAGGACTGGAAGATTGCAAATGTCACTCCGCTATTTAAGAAGGGGGCAAGGAAGCAAAAAGGAAATTATAGACCTGTTAGCTTGACATCGGTGGTTGGAAAGTTGTTGGAGTCCATTGTCAAGGATGAGGTTACAGAGTACCTGGAGGCATATGACAAGATAGGCAGAACTCAGCATGGATTCCTTAAAGGAAAATCCTGCCTGACAAACCTATTACAATTTTTTGAGGAAATTATCAGCAGGTTAGGCAAGGAAGATGCAGTGGATGTTGTATATTTGGACTTTCAGAAGGCCTTTGACAAGGTGCAACACATAGAACATAGAATAGTACAGCACAGTACGGGCCCTTTGGCCCACAATGCTGTGCTGACCCTCGAACCCTGCCTCCCATATAAGCCCCCACCTTAGATTCCTCCATATACCTGTCCAGTAGTCTCTTAAACTTCACTAGTGTATCTGCCTCCACCACTGACTCAGGCAGTGCATTCCACGCACCAACCACTCTCTGAGTAAAAAACCTTCCTCTAATATCCCCCTTGAACTTCCCACCCCTTACCTTAAAGCCATGTCCTCTTGTATTGAGCAGTGGTGCCCTGGGGAAGCGGCGCTGGCTATCCACTCTATCTATTCCTCTTATTATCTTGTACACCTCTATCATGTCTCCTCTCATCCTCCTTCTCTCCAGAGTAAAGCCCTAGCTCCCTTAATCTCTGATCATAATCCATACTTTCTAAACCAGGCAGCATCCTGGTAAATCTCCTCTGTACCCTTTCCAATGCTTCCACATCCTTCCTATAGTGAGGTGAGCAGAACTGGACACAATACTCCAAGTGTGGCCTAACCAGAGTTTTATAGAGCTGCATCATCACATCGCGACTCTTAAACTCTATCCCTCGTCTTATGAAAGCTAACACCCCATAAGCTTTCTTAACTACCCTATCCACCTGTGAGGCAACTTTCAAGGATCTGTGGACATGTACCCCGAGATCCCTCTGCTCCTCCACACTACCAAGTATCCTGCCATTTACTTTGTACTCTGCCTTGGAGTTTGTCCTTCCAAAGTGTACCACCTCACACTTCTCCGGGTTGAACTCCATCTGCCACTTCTCAGCCCACTTCTGCATCCTATCAATGTCTCTCTGCAATCTTTGACAATCCTCTACACTATCTACAGCACCACCAACCTTTGTGTCGTCTGCAAACTTGCCAACCCACCCTTCTACCCCAACATCCAGGTCGTTAATAAAAATCACAAAAAGTAGAGGTCCCAGAAGAGATCCTTGTGGGACACCACTAGTCACAATCCTCCAATCTGAATGTACTCCCTCCACCACCACCCTCTGCCTTCTGCAGGCAAGCCAATTCTGAATCCACCTGGCCAAACTTCCCTGGATCCCATGCCTTCTGACTTTCTGAATAAGCCTACCGTGTGGAACCTTATCAAATGCCTTACTAAAATCCATATAGCTCACATCCACTGCACTACCCTCGAACAGGCTTGTTAGACACGATCTGCCCTTCACAAAGCCATGCTGACTGTCCCTGATCAGATCATGATTCTCTAAACGCCTATAGATCCTATCTCTAAGAATCTTTTCCAACAGCTTTCCCACCACAGACGTAAGGCTCACTGGTCTATAATTACCCAGACTATCCCTACTACCTCTTTTGAACAAGGGAACGACATTCGCCTCCCTCTAATCCTCCGGTACCATTCCCGTGGACAACGAGGACATAAAGATCCTAGCCAGAGGCTCAGCAATCTCTTCTCTCGCCTCGTGGAGCAGCCTGGGGAATATTCCATCAGGCCCCGGGGACTTATCTGTCCT